>NW_027109684.1:2011265-2013647 GCF_000696795.3 Halyomorpha halys
TATATAAAGTTACGTGATATCGGGTTAAAAAAAACAAGAAACACACTCACGGTTGCTACTAATAGACTCTTTATTCCATCAAGTAATCCTGTATATATACATTTCTGTGTTGTTAACAGAGGGAGTTAGAGATTAAGATTATTATTGCGCACACTGCATATGCATACGAACCATTCTTCTTAAACTCAAAAATGACAAAGCAAATGGACAAAAATGTTAACATACTTAACTAAAACAGTCCTAATATCTACAACTTAAGTGAAATTACCTTCACAAAACTCAAAAACAACTAATAAAATTAAAGGAAATTAACAACTCTTTCTATCTGTTCACTTCCTCTCCATGATTACGCAACTTCCGTATTAGACTGTCTCATATACATTCATATATAAATAAAAAAGTAAAACAAAAACACAATCTTTTCTGATTTCGAAGAGGGGCACCCCAGGTGGTTATGATGCTGGTTAGGTGCCTAACATGAACAGTTCGCCTGTTTTTAGGTTCCTCTATACTTTTGATAGTTACTTCATTATATTCCTGAATCGTAATCATCCAGAATGGACCCTCATAACGTAGGCATTTCTTCCCCCTATTGGATCCCAATCGCCGATTAACGATAGTCCCAATATTAACGTATCCCATTACATCGCGGAGGTTCAAATTTTTCCGTGCCACTCGCTGACATTTCTCCCTCTTACAGCATGGCTCCCATCTCCCATATCAAAAATCTCATGACCAATGAGCTCGTTGCTAGATGACTCAATGTGGAATGCTTCGAATAAATCACCTAGCCTTCACAAATACATTCCACGAATAACATTACATAATCACAAACAAATGCTCAGCCGAGAATACACATTGACATAATTTCTTAGAGAACATGGTAACACAAAATATTACTTAAAACGATTTAATATCATGACGACTGACAAGTGTGACGAATATGGACAAGTGCACAATTACCGACATGTAATTTATGAATGTAAACTATATGACCAACAAAGAGTTCAGCTAATCCAAGAGGTAATACTGAAACAAGGCAAGTGGCCTGAACCAGAACACATACGTTTTACTAAATTTAAGACAGACTTGCTAAAATTCATAAAACAAATTGACAAATAGTTATAGAAGGGCAATCTAAAACCTCTTGTTGTGTTTGTTGATTTATTAATTGTTATTTTTATTTTTTCTTCTTTTTTTTTTTAATAATTAATTATAATTTTTTTTTAAAAATGTTATAAACAATGTAACAAATTATATATACTCAAATATTTTGTATTTTAGACATATAATATATCTAGTATGCCTTTCATGGCACGGAACATGAATAAAGGAAATAAATTATCTCTTTATGGGGTTACCATATAGGAAAAATATATATATATATAAAATTATATACTGAATATCGTTTATAACGACCTAGGATATAAAACGTTTCGGTTATATTTTCGAATATTTCTGGGTACGTGATTATGAGAGCCTATTTGTAATGTTTGGTTATAACAATGACCGAATTACTTAGCTATAATGACCGAATATACCTGGTCCCTTGGAGGTCTTGAAAAATAACATCCTGTGTATGTATTTATAAGTAATTTAAATATTTAAAGGACTTTGTTAGACCTAAAGAAAAATGAACTGTCAGTTATGTAATTGTTATTTTAAAAAAAGATATTGTTATGAGAAACTAATATATCATTAGTAAAATTTTTTTTTGTTAATGACGGCGCTATATCCTGGTAACAGGTCTTTGCTTTCTCCAACCGCCCCATCCAGTCGCCATGGGGTCTTGTGCCGACCCCACCCAGTTCCCGACTTCCATATTTACAGCATCTCTAGCCATACCATCCGACCATCTTTGAACTCCCTCTCCTCCTTGTTCCATGAATTGTCTATTTAAGCAACATTCTTGGTACTTCTTCATCCACCGCATATTATGAACTCCTCAATTTCATTGTTCTTACATCAGCCTTTCCAAAGGCATTGTCTTGCTCTGGATTAATGTGTCTTTTCCATTCTTCTCCAATTTTTATACTCCTGGAAATTCGATGAACTTACCATCCATCATAGGAGCTCTTTTTCGGTAGCCTTAGATGTTGTCTAACACTTGAATTCCTACACTACGTACAAAAGTTTTATAGAGTTGGAACTTGATCTTCCTACAAAGTATTCAGCCGGTTCAGATGTTTTCATAGTAACTAAGTAAAATTGTTTTCAATGTAGCAACAGTTGGCTGTAGTTAACATTTTTCTTATCCCAACATTGCAGTCATTATCGTGAGTGACTATAGATCCCTGGTAATAAAACTCAGAAACCTTTGGTTATAGCCTCCACTAGTTTAAGAACCTCCTTTGTATAGGATGTTCTTAACCATCTATATTT
>NW_027109684.1:2013732-2038074 GCF_000696795.3 Halyomorpha halys
TCTTTTTTATACACGCAAAATACTTAAATGTATACACTTATACATCGGATAGTATTGTATTCACGCAACAATATACTTGATGAGATAATAGCTCAAATCTTTGGTAAGTAACGAGTAACCTGAAAAACTGTGTAAATTTAAAAAAATTAAACTTGGAGAAATTGAAGTTTAAAAAGTGATTTTTAGAATAGAAGTTAATTCACCCAATACAGTTTTCCATTTTATCATTTATATTAAATAAGCTGCTAATGTTCCTAATATTTTAAGTCCTTAGCTACTTCATCTACAATATTCAGTTTTATAAAATACTTTCTTAATTATCCAAAACGAACAATGAATTTTACAGACTAGAATTAAGGTTTTCAATAATCGTTTACACACATTGGCATAATATTATTTTACCTTTCAGTTCATTAATCGTTAGTCAAGCATAAAGCAAAGATACGTTTATATTGTTCAACCTCGAAGAAGTGAAATCTATATTGTTGCATACAGCGATGATTAATTTTATTGAAATTATAAATTTAATAATGGGAAAGGCTTATCAGTATTTTAACTGATAATTAAGACCATTGTGGCTGGCTACACATTGGAAACGATATACCACGTTCTTGACCGGATCAATGAACTGGTTTACTTGCTCCACTCCTATCAGCCAGGGGTTATATTTAAATATTATAAATTATATGATAATCAAGTATGAAATAAAGTGCTGGCCTGTTATGTACACGTTATCATAAGATGTTAACGCACGTAAACGTGCTTTCTACAATTGATACTTTGTTATAATCCTCCTATAGCTATCATCTACACGGCCTTCCTCCATAACTTAAGGTCAGATTGACTTTACTATTCGTTTTCATCCACCTGACGTTATTAATTTATTATCAGCCTTGAATACTTTATTTTGTGTTAAAGAAGACCTATCGTTTGTTTTGTATAGTTTATATTAATTATTTTTTTATATTTTCTTTATTGTTTTGTTTGTTATAGAACTTTATTGTTTAATTTTAGTTTACTAATACCACTAACCCAATATATATACCTTATTTATAATATTAATGATTATGTATACATTTTTCCTTTTGTGTAATAATTTAATACATTTACAGAATTTCGTTTTCCTATAATTTTCAATCTTTCAAATTAACGATATCCCGGATGTTCTGATTGATTACTTTATTTAAATTTTTAATAATTAGAGAAACTTCTTTTCATGTTTGAATTGGATACTAAATAATGTTTTTGTTAATATTTCGTTATCACATAATATGTTTGAATATTAAAGAACCGGAAAAATATTTTTATTATATTAATATTTGTAATTATTAAATATTACATATAATATTTTATTACTAGTCAGCCCAGAAAGGAGGTGTATGTATGTATGACTCAAGTAGAGATTAATAATAAATCACTTGAACGATGTGGGTTTTCAGGATTGTGTACATTTGAAAAATATATTTTGGAGGAAGCATTGTGAGCCATATTTTTACAAGATTATGAATTTTTTGAGGAAGCCATAAGGTTGTAAGATTTAAATTTAGGAAGACTTTAAAAAAAAAGTATAGAGAAAAAACACTAATGAGCCAACTAATAATTTTTCTCAATGGAACAATGAAAAAAATATATGAATCATAATATAAGTTAATAAGTTAGTATTGGCCTTACATGGTTAGTACAACAGTTACATTTTTTTAATTTTTTTTTATAACAATTGATTATGGGGGGAGGGTAAAGTCTAGTACAATAGACTCCTCTAACTATTTACAATGTTATAAAAATAAAGAAAAAAATTCAGATGAAATAAATTGACAAAAATAACAATTATTTCTTATGAAGAGATCGCAAAAACAATGACACCTATAGATTTAATAAAATAAATAATTGATTTCTGATGAAAATAAAGTTATTATGTAGAACATTTAATAAAAATTAATTAAAAAATATACATAGTTATGGATTTATTTATCTAAAAAAAACTAGTATTTTTTTTACTTTTCTTTCTCTGGGCTTGATAAGAAATGTGCTAATGTTCATGAACTTTTTGGAAAAGTTCTTCAAGAAGATTAAACTCAGATAATTTTTGATCATCATAATCGAAATGTTTAGATTTTATTTCATATATTCAAAGTTTTATTTAGCGCCCTTCATATAAAAATTATACTTGCTATCTGATAACCTTTCTTTTGGTTTTTAATCATTCATCGATGAATTTTTACGTCATATGTTTTTTTAAAGGCATATTGCAATAAAACAAATTTTAAAAAATGGTAATTATAGGAGGCACAGTAAGGTTTAATCACATTTTGGATTTAATTGAAGCACGTGCTCAAGCCCGAATTTTAGTTTTAATTTTTTTCTTTAGTAACAAAAAAATTAACATTTATTAATAAATGCGAATGAAATACAGAAGCTGATGATGTAATTAAATTCCTATTTGAGATTGCAATTAAAGCGCCATAACGAAGGGTTTAACGGACCTCCACGTGCTAAATTTAGGATCCATTAATAAATAAATTGATCTCTTCTCGAGCAGGTGGGTGTCATGTGTCAGGAGTCTCGTGGCCACTTTTATTCATTCATAATTATTGAGGACCGAAAATAGCATACATCAGTGTGCACAATATTCCATTCATGAAGGCAGCGTCTCCAAAAATAGTGGGTTTTTGATCGATTTACTCAAGGCCTGGGGCTTGAATTATTGTCACCATTTTTCCGTTATTTCAAGTCCATTATTCTTTCAACGCCGGAGATAACCTATAATTTTTAAATTGTCGCCTTAATAATAAATTTCTTGTACGCTGAGGGTTTTCAGTGCCTAGCACTTTGGGGGATTTTTACTTGAAATTAATTATAACTCCCCCTATACTTTATGATAAAAATTTAATATTCTGTACCACCGTTTTAACCACTGCATATATATAATTCCACAGTATAGATCCCTTTCACGGATCTCAGGAGCTATGGGTTCTGACTAAAGATGTGTCAAAAGAAGGGAAATTTCATGGAGAAGTGACGAATTCTAAAGTCTAACAACTTTTTCACAACTCCGACTTTGGAAAATGGTAATTGAAATAGGACCGGTCTTGTTTTTAAGATTTTGTCACGTACATCAAGATTCGGTCGGAAAGCTTTCCCGAAACGTAGCTAGCCCTACATTTAAAAGCCCTAAAATTTACCGTTTACAAGATAATGCACGAATGAGGCACGTATTCTTTTTCATTCTACGGATGGCTTCTTAAGTTGGCATAGATTCTTTCTGGGATAACTTATTAGAGAGATAGGGGAAGCAAAATCTATAATTTCCCATCAATATTGATCAGATTTCCCAAATTATTGAAGGAGTATTCATAAATTAGTTCTTTTCCTAAACCTTTTTTTGAACCTCACTAAATAACGTTTGTGAAGAATTTTGAATATAAAAACGTCTCTGAAGAAAATTTTACAGTTTGAAGTAGAGATTGAAATTTCCCGATTTTTCAGTTTTTAAAATTATTAGGAAGGGGGATATGACATGCCTTCTACCTCCCTCTCCCGTAACGACGTCCCTGAAGGTATATATTATATATTGTTAATGAGGTTCTTATGTTTTTTTAATTTAATTGGTTATTAATGTCGCTTTGTTAGTATGGCTTTATATTCTATGTTTAAAAGTAGACAGAACTACAAACCAAGGATTTGTTGTTTTGCTTTAAATCAGATTGGCAGATTTCTTGTCTTTTATTGCCCACTGACATTCTGTAATGTTTTCTTTTTTAAATTCGCCACCGGTCCGTTTTTCGAGTAAATCAGGAGATTTCCGTATAGATCTACGAGGACTAGGACTAACATGTATGGGTAGACTGAAGGGCCTCTTTAAAAGGCAAGTACAAGAACCCGATAAAAAAAATTTAGTTATTTCATCCCAAATTTTAATTATTTAAAGAAAACTATAATAATTAGTAAAAATTGATGAGTCTGGCAAGTATAGTTAGGGGAACTACCAAATTGTGGCTGTTTAAAAAATTTAATTTTTCATCTTTGAAACTAACTACCTACGTCACTAGAAAACCTAATAGAACATTAATTAAAGTAGAGTAAATTTTCTAAAATATGAGCCCAAGCTGTTTACGCTTAATAGTTCCCAAGGTACAGTTTTTTAAAAAGCAACATTTCATGAAATATATGCAGAAAAATCAGTACTTAGTGAATTTATTGTGGGAAATCTTTATCTCAGGAACCATTAGACGTACAAATGTCTATTAACGCTCAAATTAAAGATAGTTTAATGTGCTATAAAATAGTATGATAGTTATGACGTTTATCTTCATTGGAATATTAGTTTTAATTACTTATTACTCTTAATAAACAAAAACTTGTTTAGCCATTATTTTGGAATTTTCCTGCAAGAATAAAGTGAAAATCTCGATATAAACGAAGCAGCCCCCTCTCTACCGCCTAAGTACATTCAAAATTTTCCAGGCAATCCACCAGTATTACCCCTACACCTGTTGTTCCCAACCTTTTTTCATAGTGCACCCTTCTTGGACCAAAACATTTTGTGGAACCACTTTCAAGCTCAATGCGGAATGGTAGAGAGACATCATAAACAGTCAAGGATGAATATAAGGAGGCATTATCTAATTTTCACAACATTATACATCGATAATGTGAGTACAATGAATCAGAAGAGTTATTGGAATTTTTAAGTCATAGTGTTTGTAAAATCTAGTTCTCAAAATGTGTATTAATAACTTTTAAAAATTCAAGAACCTATTATGCTAAATAAAATGTTAAGATAAATAAAGATCTTCATCATAAAATATTTGAGAGTTGGCGAAAACAGAATTGCAGGTGCACCAAGATCTCGCAACCTTAGACTATCTGCTAGTTTCAGTAACAACCTAGAGCTCTTTCACTGATTGGTCTTTTGGTTAAACTGCTCCTTGTTTCTATTTGACTGTAATGGATTTTTTCTACTTTCTATAGAATTATTTAGCAAGCAATAATATAAGCCTTCAACCTTCACACTTCATCAGTTTTCTTAGCAAGACATTCATAGAATATGCTCATTTTAAGTCCACCATCTACAATAGGTACATTTTATATGAAGACAAGCTGAGTATTATCAACCTAACATACTTTAAAATAACCTTAAGATCATGTTTTATCTTTTTAATACTATGCAATTCTATACTATATACATTATCAACATTAAGATTCAAAATAATTAGAATGAAACATATAATTTATTATTATTTTTACATATTTACCATATCAAACATGTTTATTATGTACAAATATCCTGCATGAGAGTTTAAAAAATATGTTAAAAATTTTGTTGAAGATATACTGCTTATAAGTATATGTATATTATAAAATATACATATTTATTTTATGTATTTTTTTTTTTTTAGGATTTTTGTAATCTGATGTATTATTTTACTTTTATGACATAAAAATAAAATATATTTAATCTTACCGTATTTATTATTCACCCTCAAGGTATTTAGGTTAATTTTATCCTACTATTGTTAGCTTCTATTTCGTCCTGTTACTCTGTTAATTAAACAATTCTAATTTTGTTTCTATGTTAACATAGTATTTTTTTAATATGTCCACATTATCTAGATATCATATATAAAATTAACATTTTTATAGTTAACAGAGTAACAAGATTAAATTGAAGCTAATAGTAGTAAAGATAGAATAAATTATAGATATGGTGTATAATTTCAAATATGAAGCAGGATAAGAGATACACTGCTAGATTAGGGAAATAATGGTTTTTATGGAAAAATACTAAAATATAAACTCTGTTTACTATATAAAATCAAAATAATACATTAAACCACAGGAATCCTTTAAAAAACTAAAATCACAATTCTATGGCAACAAAATATTAGAAAAGGAACTCTAAAAAAAATTTTAGATAAAA
This sequence comes from Halyomorpha halys, assembly GCF_000696795.3. Classification (NCBI taxonomy): domain Eukaryota; kingdom Metazoa; phylum Arthropoda; class Insecta; order Hemiptera; family Pentatomidae; genus Halyomorpha; species Halyomorpha halys. The sequence continues at coordinate 2,019,653 of NW_027109684.1, forward strand.
TACAATTTCCAAAAAGATGATTGATATATGACTCACACATTTAAGAAAAAATAATTATAAATTATTTTGCATATCTCAATGCACTGAAATGTAATTGTTAATGTATTTATATATTAATAAAAATGATATATAATTACTTATGATTTTGAAGTGTGTTAGGTTGACAATGTAATAACTTTTTAAATAGAGGACTAGAGGATGGATAGGTCGTCTGAAATTAGAAAATAAAGGAGTGTGAAGTTAAAAGGGTAAAGATAGTCCTGAAATATTATGACATAGTATGACATATAATAAATGAATTCCCTTATCAATGTTATATTAAGGGGTTTGAAACGTTTTCTCACTTTGACCTTTTTTGAATCTTTAGAGGGATTCCCATTTTTTTATCTAGAGATCTCATAAGAATACTTCTAACAAAACGTAAGTATTGCAGTCTGTAGAAGGCAAAGGTTTCAGATTTACATCAAATATCCTCAGCCTTTTGTCTGTTCTCAAGACACTGAAAGTAGGTGGAATCTTCCAGTAATTTCATCTTCTTCAGATATTTTAACTGACAGTGGCCTCCTCGTGGGGACTTGTTGTTAGACCTCAACATATTTTTATCAGGTTTGACAAAGTGATTGAAAGTTTGGATTGTTTCCTACACGGTTCAATGCCCAGTATATTTCCTTCTTTGTTTTCCAAGATTCAATTAATTTTATTATTAAACTAATAAACATACACAGTGTGGTTTAGGGCCAATGAACATTGTTTCTAAGTCCTCCATTAGTAATTCGTTAGCTATCTCTCTCATTTCTAGTCAAGAATTGCCTCGATAGAGCAATTAGCCACCCTTAATTACCCTAATGTGGACTCTGGGACATGAAAGATCGGAGTAGCCTTAGAAACATTAATATTCAAACTATTAACTACATAAATATAAGAAGATGGTCAGGGTTGCGGTCAAAAAAAAGAACAAATAATTTAAAACTATTTTAATGTCTGACGTTTTGCCCCACTTTGCAGGGCTTCATTAGGGCTAAAAAGATACATAAAAAAAGAAGACTGAGAATATTACAACAATAAGATAATAAAGCTAGGATAAATATTATGTAAAAATAAAGTAATTTCTTATCACTTTATTTAGTAAAGTAGTAGTAAATATTCACTAATATTTATCCTAGCTTTATTATCTTATTGTTGTAATATTCTCAGTCTTCTTTTTTTTTTTTTGTATACTTTTAGCCCTCATGAAGTCCTGCAAAGTGGGGCGAAACGTCGGACATTAAAATAGTTTTAAACTATATATTCTTTTTTTGACCGCAACCCTGACCATCTTCTTATATTTAAATCTTTACGGTCAACTATATATACATATATATTAACTACATAATATTTTCTATTATTCATAACGATGATAGGACTGAATTAACAAATTAATTTACTTATTTGCATTAAAAAAAAGTCTTTTAATATTAATTTTAAATAGATAAATGCCAGGCCATTAGTACACCAATGCTACTTTTAAAAATTAAATCAAAGTATCATACTGATAAAATATGGCCATCTGCTAATTTATATTAGAATAGACTTATGATATGAAAAATCAGCTACTGGAATGGCTTACCACACCAAGTATATGTCGTAACCTGAATTTCTTCATAGTTGAAGAATAATTGTAGTAAATAGATATTTTAAAGTTAATTATTTGAAAAGTTAAAAATAAATACATATCTAGCAGCACTACCTACCGGAGTCCAAGAAAACTCGCTATGGATGTATATGAAGGGTGAATATTTCTAAGCTATGGCTTTCCTCCCATAAAGCAAATTCCTGTAGGCAAATCTTCTGCAGATTGTGGTTATTTTCCTGAGATGATGATATAATTATTATAGCTTACCCAAAGTGTTATCTCATCTATATGTAACCTCTTGATTTTGATTTATTTTTAATCTTCTTAAATATTTTGTGGTTTGTATGAAAAGCAAGAAGAATGAAAATTGTTTCAAAGAGCAATAAATAAACTAAAATCATTAGTTTGTTTATTGCAGTTTTAATTATATTTGGTTAAAATGAAATAAGTAAATTGATGTAGGGACACCAGTTATGTCAACTGGTAAGTTGATTAGTTTTATTAAATGGCAGGAAACTAAGATGCTACTACTAACTACAAATTGTCTTCTTTATTATTTATAAAAATTGATAAATCTGTTACCAACAGTAATAATGATATCAATTAGAAAAGAAGGAAATGAATTTACTTGTTTATTATAGTTTTTTTTTCTGGTGGCTTCATATAATTTGTGTACTTGGGTTCTGTAGTATGTTTATTCGAATTGTAAAATGAATATTTGTGTTGCCACAGAATAAGCAATTGATTAAGTAAGTAAGTCATTTAGAAATTGATGAAGAATGGATTAGTTTTAAATTAGGTGACAAAAATAATTTTTTTTATTTCTAATGGAGTACTTTTCCATATTTTGCAATCTTTCCTTGTATCAGTTGAGCAGTGATTTAAAAATATATATCAATCTTCCTTTAGTTCAGATGAAGATGAAGTACACCACATTATTTTTACAATCGATGGGGTAAAGATTAAATTATGTGACTTACTTAGTTAATACACTAACACAAAAATTACTTTTATACAACATAAAAGTTAATTGCAGAAGCATTAAATGGCTTTAATTGAAACAATCTGTATCAACGACCAAATTTATATTGATTTCTTAGTGAATATATTTATATATTTTTATTAAATATATAAAAAATTAAAACAAAATAACTTATGTTACAAATTTAAATATACTCATCTTTTTTTTTTTTAATTATCAATGTTTCTAATTATTACTTAAATATCATCAACTTAGAAGCAAAACACTTCAAGCACAGCAGTGGCTAGAAACAATGTATGTATAAATGCATTGTTTTTGGATTTGTTTTGAAAAACTCACAAAAAATATTTCTTTAACTCTACGAAATATGATTTATAATTCAATGAAAGAAGCTAACAACAACTGTGTAAGTAATCAGGAAATAACAAATCACATCTAAAGGATTACATATTATATCTTATAAATATATTACCAGTAATAAATTAATTACAATCATATTTAAAAATATATAAGAAGATGGTCAGGGTTGCGGTCAAAAGAGAAACAAACATAGTTTACAACTATTTATTTTCCGACGTTTCGCCCCACTGTGCAGGGCTTCCTCAGGGCTGTTCAAAGGTAAAAGTTGAACAGTAAATTGAAAAGCAGTAAACAGTAAGTTGAAAAGCTGTTCAATCTTTACCTTTGAACAGCGCTGAGGAAGCCCTGCACAGAGGGGCGAAACGTCGGAAAATAAATAGTTGTAAACTATGTTTGTTTCTCTTTTGACCGCGACTCTGACCATCTTCATATATATATATCAATTTTTACAGTCAACTATATATTTAAAAATAAATTTTGCAAAATAAGAATGAGATTACTTACCTTTCTTCCAGCCATTACCTAAAGTTTTAAATACTTTTTATGAGCATTATTGAACAATTATAAGTATAAGTTATTAAATTCGAACTAACCCTCACAAATCTGACACTTTTACTATCGATGGATTGTAAATGATATATTTGTCTGAAATAACATGATGGAGCTTGAGGGGTACGAAGGCCTACTTCAATAGTTGAACTTGATAATCATCTGTAAAAAATATGTTGTGAAATTAAATTTAATGAAATTGTCTAGTTCATTTATAAAAAAAAAATATGTTTACAAAATATATTGTTAATTATTTGTAGATAAATAGAACAATAAATATTTCTTTTTTAAATTCTAAATATATTAAGTTTTGGAACAAAATATTAATTAGTAAGAAATAATAGCACATAAGATAGGAGTATATGATTAATATCAATGCATCAAAACTGTTTCATCAAGTGAAATTAAAAAATAAATAGTAAAAAAAACTTTTAATCATTCTTCATAATAACTTATATTTAATTATACTTAATTTTGTATACCTCCTCTAAGAGGGAATGAGCTGGCAAAAAATTACTGAAATTATTAAAATATTGTGAATAGGATATTTACATTATCAAGATTTCGAATACACAAAGTTTAGAAGACAATAGTATCAATTATACTCCACAAACCTACGGTTTTTAAAAATCTAAAAAGTATTCATTTAAGCAGTGCAGAAGGTAAAAAGTACAGTCCTGTAAAAAGCTACTAGTTGTCCTACCAACGTAATGCCTGAAACAACAGAAATACATATTAGAAAAGTAATATATACATATACATATAATGTAAAAATAATTTAATAAAAAATAAAAGATGAAAATAAAAAAAAAATCCTGCAAAACTAACACTGCATTGTTCAATTCCAAACAAACTTTTATATATTTTCTAATTTAATACAAACTGACTGTACTAGCAGAGGAGAGGAAAGCGCGGAACTCGGCCCAATTAGGCCACATTACTCTGTAACTTAATTTTCTGCTGGCTCAGAGTCTTATTCTGCTTTGTACTGTTCGGTTCAGGTATGTTGCTGTTGATTTGTTTTCTAAATGATTAAAAGGTGCTATTTTGTGTTTTCTAAAGTAATTGCTTTTAGTTTTCTCCGCTATCGTTCGGGATTAGTTATTTCGAAATATAAGAATTTTACAGACGAATTTCAAGAAAGAAGAATCAGCCATCTTTGAAATCGTAAGTTGTTCGAAGACAAAATTTTATATTAAAACCAATTTTCTTGTATTCATATATTTGAAATGATCAATTTTATCTGCATGCAATTTGCACTTTTTTTTTTAAATAATTCAAAGTTCTTGAATTATAAATCGATAGAGTTTCGATATCTATAGCTTCAACATAACGTAAATGGCTTCCTATAAATATATTTATCGGTTGAATGTAAATTAACCTCTTTATCAGCGATGTTAATTACATTTCGCTGGTTTGCTTGAATAGTGGCACATATAACAAAAAAAAGATTGATTTCATTTAGAATAGTAGACTGTGGTTACTTTATTTAATGAGGTCGTACAATGGGTATTAACTCTAGTCAGCGGTACAGTCTATGAAATACCTGGAACTCAAAATTAAAAAAAAACTTTTTTTTTGCCAAATCTACCACTATCCAAGCAAATCATAAAAATTAAATGCCCAGATTTTATGATGAGTAAATGAATAAGGTACACTGCTGGTCGAATTTTAGGACCATTAGTTTCGTTATGTAAGAACTGCTCTTAGATATATTTTCTCATTTCCAATATGATCTATAGCATTACGTTATAATAATATATTATTTATTTTTGTCTGTATTTCTTGTTTATATATTTAGAAAGTTTTCAGTATGTACATTAATCGTTCATATATTAAGTGTTTTTTCCATTCTGTTAAGCATTGTCAAATATTTTATAACTATAATTTTATATAAAAAGCTTTTGGCACGAAAATTATGAAAAATTAGTTAACATACAACATACTACAACGTTAAAATAAAAAGAATGTTCCGGACAAGGCTAAAATCAACCTCAACAGTTGTGTCAGTGAATTCCACCTTACTGGTTATAGTATAATTTTATTTTGTAACTCTAATTTTTTACTATTTTTATGTGTTTATAATATGTCATTTGAAAAACTATAGTAGTTTCGTTTTATTTATTCAAAAATTTCTTAAAGTTTATAAAATAAAATGAGGTTATCTACAATTTCCGTTTTTTAAGTTTTGTCCATATCAAATATGCTGCATGCCATATATGCCGAAATTAACGTGAAAACTATATCTAGCTTCAGATAAATACACATTTATTTATTGGAAAGTTGATATTTATAAAGCATGACAAAACACTCACCCCTAATCTTACTTATAATTATTTAAATATTTACTTTTCTTTTAATTTTTTTTTTTTTTATTGTTGTTTATTTCGTTTATTCAATGACACAGGACATTTTATTATTTGAAAATAGCACAAGAGCCAAGAAGAAAAAAAGTCAGTTATTTCACCCCAATTTTTATTACTTTAATGAAAATTATGTATAATTACTAGTCAAAACTGATGAGTCTAGCAAGTATACTCGGTAAGTAGTATACTATAAGGTAATGGGAATAAAAATGGCGGCTGTTCCAAAACCTTAAAAAACATTAATTTTTCATTAGGGAGCTCTATATCTTAAAAACTACCAACAACACTAGAAAATTGTCAAGTAATTATAGATAGTTTTCTTTAGTAATCTTTTTTCTCCTCTTAGGCTCTTGTACTAAAAGTTAATGTAAAGAGCGAAGGGAATATTTGTTAGAGAAATACTGGCTCCCTCAACCCGTGAGCCAATGAAGCAGCTGCAACTGTTCCCTCTAAACTAATTACGAAGTCATCCTGAAATATCTCTTTTCATAGTAATATTCAATAAAGAGTCCTTTATTTGTTTAATAGCATTTTAGCAAATTATAAGGACGGTTATTTAGTTTTTTTATTCAATTATTATAATTATAACACAGCACAGTACACAGTGAAACTTCACTTAACGGATACCCTATAGAACATAAATACTATTAAGGTCCCAATCAACAAAATACAAACTTAATTTTGATTGATTGGATTTGAACTCTTTTATTACGGAACTCCTCCACGTCGGACCTGGACATAGATCCCCCCCTTTTCCAAGACTTTTCACCTCTATAACGTACAGTAGTAGTAAACATATAGAAAATATATATAAGAAGATGGTCAGGGTTGCGGTCAAAAGAGAAACAAAAATAGTTTACAACTATTTATTTTCCGAAGTTTCGTTCCACTTTGCAGATCTTCATCTGGGCTAAAAAGATACAAAATGGTACAATGATAAGAATAAAAATACAAAGATAAGATACAATGATAAGAATAAAAACAAGTAACAATGGTAAGAATAAAATTTCTTTATAAAAATACGTAAAATATAAAGCTAAAAAAGTACAGGAGATGCACATAAAACAAAAACAATACGGGGAAGGAAAAAAAAAATTATAGAGATAAAATAAACGTCATGAAAGAATAATAAAAATTAAAAAAATAAATAATAATAATGATATAAAATTTTTGATATAAACTTTTTTTATATCATTATTATTATTTATTTTTTTAAGATTCTCTCAAATAAAATTGTATAATTATTTCTTAAAACGTGAGATGAGATGAAATTTCTATATAATATAGCACTGATTTTTTATTGTATTTAATTATTTAAATATCGCCTTATGTATATAATTATATTATTTCATTTGTATGCTCATTTTACATTGATACTTTAATAAAGGACTGCTTCGTAATAAAGACGAAATTCTTTTCCATATTCTTGTCCGTAATATGAAAGTTTTACCGTATTATTTTTTTGATATTAGGTTACCATAAGAATATTTAGATTCTCTATTATACCCCATCCTTGATTCCAATCATATAATACCAGATCACCAATTTGGATTCCGAACATCTCATTCCACTATCCAGCAATGTCATCGTGTGGTGGACGTTGATTCGTCTTCTTTGGAGCGCGGAATGTACTGCACGAGAGTCTTTTTCGATGTAGAACAGGCTTTTGATCGAGTCTGGCACCCGGGACTGCTTTACTAACTCCGTAAATCCCTGCCTCCTACATACTTTCTCATTATTCGTTCCTTTCTCACTGACAGGTTATTAAAAAGTAAACCACAATGGTTCCTCTTCTTTTAGTCCGCTGGTGTTCCTCAGGGTAGTATCCTCGGTCCCATCATCTACACAATCTATATAGCTGACATCCCAACCAATCCTCTCCACGTATGCCGATGACACATGTGTGCTGGCTGTTAATAATAACCCTTTAATTGCATCCCAAACTCTTCAATCCCATATCACAGCCCTCGAAGAATGGTGTCGTAATTGGAGGATTAAAATAAATTCCAGCAAATCCCATCAAATTACCTTTACCCTACGTCGTAAACCTACTGACTGCTCTTCAGTATACTTCAATAATGTTGCCCTTACCCTTGTAGAACAGATCCACTACCTTGGACTACATTTAAACAAACGACTAACCTGGATTCCTCACACAAGACTGAAAAGACAGGAAAGTGCACGTCGATTTCGACTATTACAGCACTTACTAGACAAACGGTCCAAACTTCCAATTCATTACAAAAGACTTATATACATGACAATTACAAGGCCTATCTGGACATACGGCGTTGAGCTTTGGGGCTCCACTAAACCTTTGAATTCCTCTCATATTCAATCCTTACAATCCAAAATGCTCCCTACTTTGTCACAAATAAAATTATCCACAAAGACCTTAATGTTCCATTTGTAACCGATCTTGCCCGAACAAGATATCAATCCCTCCATTATGAACTCCCTAACCACTCAAACCTATTAGTTTCTAATCTTGCTTCCTCTTTTATTCCGGACAATCCTCCGAGGCGACTGAAAAGAAGATGGCCTCGAGACCTTATATTGTAAAAATGTTTTTAGAGTGCTACCAATGAATAGTTTCTATCATGCTTGTACCATACCATTATGATTTCCTCAAATTTACTTGATGTAGTTTATGCACAGTTGTAAATATCAATTAATAAAAAAATAAAAATTCTCTATAAATGAATATTATTTATTAGGAAAGAATCACTTTTTTTTATATTACCAATTTCTTACAAATATGGTTTACGCATGTATATATTAGTACCCTCTATACTTAGGTATATATACATATATTTTTTTAAAAATCTGGATTCGATATTTGTTGAAAAGTAACAGCGGTCAATTTTTGTCTACTCAACCAAACGCAACTCCGTATTCACAATACAATAAAATATACTTTAAGACGTGTTCTTATATAAATATGAATCATAAAACAACTTTACATTATTAATAGGGTTTAGTAGATTCCAGACAAATTACCCTTTCGATTCCACTCAGTCATGTACAGTTTAGCTCCGGATACCACGCCGAAATTGGTGCTCGATTCCTAATCGTTCGGGTGAATCCCGGATGTGTATGTAACCAGTGCAATCTTTACAACAAGGGCCCACTAGACTTGGCCCCAGGACCCTCTAACTCCGATAATTTAGTTTTCTCAATCGCAGCGTGTACTTATAGAATTTGAGGCAATATGAAGTAGGAAAACAACAGTCCCTTTGTAGCCGCCCTGACGAGTGTCATATCCGCCCCATGGCTCTACTATGCCCCCTTACTCATGTAATCCATAAATTAAAACGACTCAAGAATGGACTGAGGAGTACAATTTCTTTAAGGAAGATTGAGTAGTTTATCACTGATATACCTAAATGAAATACTTTGGGAAGTACTTCAAAATTTAGATAATCAAAACTCTAGAAAAGTACTACTTGCAAATCTTTAATTTTCAGGAGACTTTGTAACATGTAAAAAATCAAATTCCCCTCAAATTGATTTTTTTTCTAATATTATGTAATAGCCAGTGATATAATTAATTGATGTATATATAACAAATATGTTTACACAATAATAAAATAACTTTAAATCAAATCTTTATGGATTTGCCTAGTTTCAAACTTGTAGTTTGATCTTTTGATATAAAAATGACTCATAAAATGCTAAAATGCATCAGTTGAATTACTTAAAGTCAACCCTATATAACTAGATAAATGATACTATACCGTTTGTCATCCCCCTCCCTCGATTACTGCTAATTTCAACCCAAATAAATTAAAATATTACTAGAAAATTCTTTAATTTTTGATCTTCTGATTGTTAAGAAAAGAATTAAAATCCAACACGAGATCTTATTGTCATTATCGCGATAGTGAAGTTCTTATCCAGGTCAGCTTCTCTACTCCACCCTTTATAAGTAAGAGGAACTAAGGAAGCACAAACCCAATTGTTTTCATCAAGTATAATACTAGTTTAAGAATAGCTGTTTTATTGCTTAAGTTTAAAACTGATGTGATATTTTCTATTTGAGCAAGCTAATTACTCACTAAGTAAAGTGATACTTCAACAGACCTAATTAATTATGTAGCCTCTTTTATCGTCAGTGTTAAATATACCTTCTTGATAATTAGTATTATATTGTTTATACGAATAAACACCTTTCCCCAATAACACTTATTGTTACTTAGCGTTTCTAAGGAAGAGAGGAAGGTAGCTTAGATACCTACCTTCCTCTCTTCTTTCTTTGAGTTCTTGAAGTGTGTACTGATGGTTTTAATACTTAGAAAATCGGTTTTATTTTCGTCCTTGATAAAATTAAATTTTTTCTAATATATCACATCTAATATTAAATCAACATTGAACTACATCTATACCATTGAAAGTATCCATATTATTAAACGATAACCCAATTTTTTATTAAATAAAATTAATTCTATTGGAACATTTGTGCTTTGGATCTGAAATCTCTCTTGAACCTTGATTCAGATTTCTCTTGCCCCTTTTAAGTTATTTAAAAGAATGAAATCATTTTTAATTAATGGCCACACTGCGGTCTTAATTCAGGAGGTTAAACATTTATTTTCACTTTTTCAATATGGAACTAGTTTCACGATTCCTGGTTTAATAGCTTTTTATATTTGTTCAAGCCCTTTATTGTAAAATATAAAGAGACTCATATAAGAGCTATAGCACGTGTGTCTCTTGTTGATAGTAGCATTGTTCCATGTAAGAACGAAAAGTTTGCACAACTTTTCCTTTTACTGCATCGCCTTAGGACTAATAAAAATATAAACCACAGTTGGCCGACTTCATTTTATTCTTTTATGAGTGGCTAAAGTATCTTTTTATCGTATTTGGAATCAATATTTAGTATTCTGTGACCGATCACTGGAAAATGTTGATTTAAGATACGGTTTTATTTTACTAATAATAAACTACGATTATTAATTGATTTTTTAATTTCGCTAACCTTTATAGGGTTATTTATAGAAATGGAAAGTACTGTGATCGTAAAAAATGTTGACTTGGAGTTTAAGCTAAAAATACCCGTTTTGTGGTCCAACTGCCAATTGGTGAATATTAGTGTTCTTCATCATGAGAGATAGTTGACCGTGGATGACTTATACAAGGATTTGTGCTCATCGTGCTTTAATAAATTAAAGAATTTTTTTAAAACTTTGGATTCAACAATGAACTCTTGTTTAAGGATGTATATTTTAAAATTTGGTGTAAATACATATATTGTTTTAAATCTTGTTAATTCAATTTAGCAGTTTATTTTTGAATTCACATAGCCTAAATATATGTTTATGAAGACATTAGAATAAAAATTATCGAACGAAGATTAAATTTATGGCCTATGAACTAGTTGTTGTTGTTGTCTGGGGCTTTAGGGCGTAAAACCCTGAGTTCATCAACGCCCATGTTTCGTGCTTTATAGTTCTGTTTCATTTATATTTATAATTCTATTTCGCTTTATTTTTCTCTTTTAATAATTTCGAAATTTTTTTTAAAATCATTACTTCTTTTGGAATTTTTTATTACGTATAACAGATTTTCTGGTTTAAATCTTATTCAAAAGGCAATCCTTTTTTAAGAAAACTAAGACCATTTCCACGTTCTTCTGGTCATCATTCATAGCATCCGATACACTCGGTCCTACTCCCAATCTACTCAAGTTTGCAGAATAAAAATGACATTTCTCAAATATGTGACTGATCGTAAGTACACTGTTGCAGTATTGACATTTTGGCGGTGGCTGCTTACTGATCAGATATCTATGAGTTAAACTCGTATGACCTATTCTCAATCTGGCAATAGCTACCTCCTCCCTGCGATTGGAACAGTTTGATGTGGTCCATGGTTTAGTGGTTTTTTTTTTTTAGTTTTTAATTTGCTTGGTGGGCTTTCATCCCACATGGCTTGCCAACTGGATGATATCTCATTTTTCATTGGAAGACTTATTTCTTGTGGTGTCAGAATGGCCGCGCCCTGACCTGGAAGAGCAAGTGATTGTTTAGCTGCAATATCCACCAGTTCATTTCCAGTGATACCCACGTGACCCGGCACCCATATAAAGAAAACAGTTTTTCCCAAGTTTTCGAGCATGTTGGTATAATTGTGAATTTTTATGATCACCGGATGTTTCGGGTAAACGATCTTCATGGCTTTTAGTGAACTTAAAGAGTCGGTAATGATAGCTATGTTAGTATTCATTACTGTCATGGAGAAGAGTGCTGAGGCTATTGCATGTAATTCAGCTGTATATACACTGCATAATTTATACAGTTTTATTTTATGGGTTGAGTTATTTGTGATGAAAGAGGATGCTGTGAACCAGTATTAACCTATGAACTAGTATTTATATGAATCTTTATCTTGTACAACCTAAATAGCAGATATTTTCATTTCATACCGCCTTTCTTTGCTTTGTTCCTTTTTGCATTGAAAATAGAGTGAATCGAATGTAATAGCCAAATAAAATCTGAAGAACAAAACAAATGTGTGGATACCGGACATTTCTTGCTTCTTTTTTTTATCAATAATTTGTACAAGTCTTGGATTTGCGGCAAGTGACAGACGTGTAGATCCAGTGTTAGAGTTTTTGATTAAATATATGTCAATGACTAATCCAACGACTTTTAATATCAACTTAGTGTTATCCTCATTGAAATAAATTGGCAGTGCTTAAAAGCCGATTTCTCAAGTACCTTCAAGTTTGTTTATTTGAAATAATTAACCATTTTACATTGTTTGTAGTAATAAAAATGGATACATTTGAGCTACGAAAGAATCTGATTATGAACTAAGTTTAGAGTCTGGAATTTTGGGGTCAGCCGAGCGTGCCCGATCTTTCCCGATCTTAATAACACGTACACTCCTTTGTTTTATTTTGTTAAAGTGTTGTACTCATTGTAGGAACGAAGCTGATATTCATTATTTACATCCCAAGAAACCCTAAAATACAAATTTTTATAGCTAAGGAATAATAACAATTTATTCGTTTGAATTTACGCCTTCCAGGCCGGGTAGAGGAAAAGGTGCGTTGTACGCACTGCACCAGGTAGCATGTTTTCTTGAATTAATAGGCCACTCGTTAAACATCATTCATTAATCATTAATTTACTAGAATGGAGTCCTAAAAATTAAATAAATGAATGCTAATAACAAAACGAATCCTGATAAATTCCTTCAACTGATAATAAAAATGATGTCTTAGGATCCAATGCTTAACTTCATTTTGTTTTTTTTCTCTTGGGCACCACGGCGCAAGAAGAAATCCCGAAGGTCATGGCCTAGGAGCGAATTGCATTTTCTTATTTATTGTAGTAAATCTGATTTCACCTTCCCGGAAAATGTTATTTAAGGTACCAAACAAACCTCTTATCATCATATGATTTAGAGAAGGACGTATCATTGTTGATGTTATTTAAGGTTGAATAATATCTCAACGTTTCCTATTGCGAAATCATTAAAAAAAATCAGTTTACTTCTGCTACTCCTAATGATTTATTGAGTAATAACAACGAATCAAAAAGATTGTTCGTGGTTATTGCACTAATTCTTTAGTTGCTATTTATCTAGAATCCATTTATAACGAAGTATAATTAAATTAAATAAATTCAAAATCAGTTTTTGAAAATTTTATGAGTGAATTACATACGCTGAAAAGCTATGTATTAAATGGATAAGCAATTAATTCTAAAATTTATTAAAAAAATTATGCAGATATTTATGTGTGCGTTTGTGATGCTATGCTACTAACACCAAAGACCAGGGTTCGAAACCAACTGTGGGTTTGAAGCCTTGAGTTAACCCTGTGGGTTCTGAAGCTTTCCTGGGATTCACCCAGTCTCATAAACTGGTTAATTAATTTTAATTAGGGAAAAACCTGTTGTTCTAAAAACAGTATTGGACTCCATACTCTTCATGGGTTGTTGTAGTTCACATTATTATTATATGTATATGAAGGTGTACGGGATAATATATTTATATATCGACATTTCGAGATTTTATTTTTCTTATATTCAAGCCAATTATGTATTCTTATGCGTGTACGACTTATGTATTCTCCATTGAATAACTAATAACTTTCCAGTAAAATTAAGTTCCGTAAAAGACTCCGAGACCGACAAAAGATGTTGAATCTTGGAATACGTCGAACGTTTGTGAAAGAAAGGAAGTAATAATCCCTGCCTAACTAAGAACATCGCAAAAACGGGGAAATTGGAATTTATAGCTAATAAGGTCCCACAGGGTGACTCGATTAAGGAAGAATTTGAAAATTGAGCCGTTGGTAGCAAAATTAGTGCATCTATTTTCATTTTTTCTTTTTTTTTTTTTTAAATATTTCTGATTACGTAAATTTTCTTACTCGTGATAATAACAGTATTAAACGATTTTAAATAGTCGGATATGCTTTAAACTTATTCATTTTTACATAAATAGTAAAATCTTATTATAAAAGCTTTACAGAAATTTTATATTGTTTTTAATAGTTCAGAACGTCAGTTTCGACTTTGGACCACTTTTGCATTCAATGTCTCATTAGAGACAAATGTACACGGTTCCCTAAGTGCTATTTTGATAATATATCAAGGAAGAGTAAATTAAAAATCATTTCGCAGTATACATTCGGTTCATTAGTGTTACTGAAGAACAAAAGTCTTTTTAGGAACAGTTCTAATTTACTCAATTTAGCATTTTACATAGAATTGCTATTTGAATTTTTTTTTTTTTTAATAAAATTACGTTTTAAAGCACAAAAATAAAAAATTCCCGAGTTTAGAAGACTGAGGGGTACTTAGAAATAAGTAGCAACGACAAAGAATAGTTTTACATAATTCAGAACTAAATTTTTTTTTTTGATCCACTTGTATACTCCGTCTATCGTAGTTATGAAAATAATAGTAGCCCTAATTTGGATTATGTTATGAAGATAATAAATAATTATGAGTTAGTTGACCGTGGATGAGGTACGAGGAGAAGATGGTTGGGTCTTAATTATGAGAGATTGTTGACCATGCAGTATACCATTAGGAATTTGATTTTCAAGCTTACAGGTTCGTTTTATTCTCTTTTTTTATTTTCCTTTCTTTATTTTACCACCCCTTCTTTTCTCAATTTTCCTTACCTACGTTATTAGTTTTGTTCACTATATTATTATTGTTGTTTAAAAAAAAAAATCTCTTCTATTCATTTCTTTTGTTAAACTTTACTTATATTTTGCATCTTTATCAATTATTATGGTTAAATATATTTTCTTTCTCTCAATTTTGTATTTCTTTCCATATTTCAACTTTTAAATTATTAATAACTAATGTTCATAATGTTCATACTTCTTTGCATTATATAACTTCATTTTTATTTTATTTCCTTAATTATGTTATTTTACCCACTTTTTCAATTACCTATGTATACATTTTATTTCCCACTATCATCACTTCATTTAATTAATTCTATTCAGTAAAATTATTCATTTTATGTCATTCTGTTTATATTTTTTATTTTCTATACTTATTTTGGTTGTTACCTTGTTCTGTTCTTAGCCCTGAAGAAGGCTAGAAACTCTAGCCAAAACGTTGGCACAATTAAATAGGTTACACCAACGTATTTGTGTTTCATTTTGACCGCACCCCCAACCATCTTCTCCTCATAATAAATAATTATTTATTCATAATCTAAAAGTATAGTTTACAAATAGAATCAAAATAAATAAATTTTTAAATCACATTAGGATTTAAATTTCAAAATTGAATTTTCACTGTTGATTTAAAAAAAAAAAAAGAAATTGACATTTACGGAGAGTTTCTAAATTATTGTTTTAATTTTAAAAAAATTCATAAATTAGAGCTTATTTTAAAAGAATACTTTATTAAATTTATTTTTTTTACTTTTCATTATTATTGAATAATTTTATTGATATCAAAATTTGTAAATAAATGAAATTTTAAATATTACTAGTATTATTATTCAAAATTAAAATTTGTATTAATAGTTTTAATTTAATTTAAATTAATAGGTTGAAATACTAACAGTAAATAAGACAAACATTTTAGAGGGGGGGGGGCTGTTTAATTTTTGATACCCATAAATATGTATCCAAGGTTATGCCTAACTGTTACATAAGACTCACGGAAACCCCAATAATAAAAATTAAATTAAAAGTGCTTAGGTATTCACCTTGGCCGAATAAACCCGTAAACAGAGATAATCATAACTCCTGAATTTGGGTTGAAAATAAATAAATAACTATAATTTTTCTTCAAAATATTGAAATTGCAAAATGATCAATCGAAACGCAAGAGCAAAAATCCAACCAATAATCAATACTAACTAATTATTGAGAAAATTTGGTACAACAAAACACAGGTTTTTATCAGATATTAATAAATAGTTTGGAGGTACTGGTAAAGCTATTAATTGGTCTATAAAACTTGCGGTACACAAATACTTTCTTAGGCTATCTGACATGAAAGCAAAGTGGCCTGCAGCATGGGCCCTAGGCACATTTTGTATCCTTTTTTTGTGTAATGATCTCCTCTTGTTAGATTGGGCAAGTCGTACATCGACCAACCTACTTGCTGTGATTGTATTTTTAAAAAGTCAGATAAGTTAGGCTACCATTGTAAATTGTTATGGTTATAACGATTATTACTAAGTTCATTAGTTAATGCTTATAACTATGTACTGTATGTTAGCAATACCCCTACTAGGGCATCACAAATTCTCCAGTCACTCCAACACCCATCGAAGAATGATATCACAACTGAAGAATCAAAATAAATCCTTCAGTCCCCGTCGTTAACCTCTACTCTCCTGCCCTACAGTATCTTTTTTTAATATCCCACTAAAGCCTGTTGAACAGATTCGCTATGTACTTCCATCTTGACAAGAGATTTACATGGAATCCCCATACTAGATTAAAACGACAAGAAACTGCTCGCAGATTCCGATTACTACAACACTTGCATGACAAACGCTTTAAACTTCCTATTTACAAAAAAAAACTAGTATACACTTTGATAATCAGAGCAATTTGGACGTACAGAATTAAACTTCGGGGTTCCACCAAACCATGAAATTCCTCCCGTATCCAATCCTTACGATCCAAAATCCTCGATGCTCCTTATAACGACAAAAATAAACTCGTCCGTTCATCCATAAGACCTCAACATCTCATTCAATGCAGATTTGGCCGGAAATAGATATACCTCCCTATCTCCTTTCATTTCATAACCCTTACTTCTCTCTCTAAGCCCGTAGTTCGAAGGGGCTTAGAGAAGGGTGTAAGAAGATGGCCACGTGGTCTTCTAATTTAGAGCAATGATTGAAATACCACCATAGATTTTCATGTTTTCTGAAATATTTATAACATTTACTTATCGGTCTTTTTTAAACAGTTTTAAGTTTACCATGTTGTTCCTGAGATAAAAAAAGAACTATAAATAAACATAGGTCCCCATGATGGCTGCGTTCGTATATAGGTCTGCTATTAGGGCAGACCGAAGCAAAATGCAAACATCAAATGCAATTATGTAGCACATGAACCAGTTGTCAATTACTTCATATGTGGGTTTGTTGTTGGTATATTAACAAAGGTAAACAATAGTCTTGATTGATCATTATTCGTGAATTTGTCAAAAACAAAACAAATCATTTCTCCTCCTTTTCACGTTATACTGGAATGTCAATCAAATCCCTCCGCACATAATGTAATCTTGTAAAATCCTCTGCAATTCTAAGCGGCGCCTGGAATGGAAATGGCCTTGTGACCCTCTATAGTAATAAATCTGCCATAATTGAGTTCTATCTAACATAATAGAGTCTTACCGAGAGGTAATAACTCCCTAGTACAATACCATGGCATTTAATTCTTGTATATAAATCATTTATCTTTTCATTGATTAAATTATATATTCAGAAAAAAATTAACAAATATATTATTTATTATTCGTTTACAAATATTACAAATACAATCAGCAATTGTGTAATCTAATTAACCCTAGAAAGCTGGCTTTCACAGTAGTTGTCAATATTATTGATAAGTAAATTTTACTTACACTGGGAATTATAATCATATTTATATAACTGAAGTAATTTAAAGAAATGATTTAAAAATATAATTAACACATTCATGAATGACAATTCATAATTCAATTTTATTATTTTTTTCTGTTAGATAAATAATAAAAACTTTATAATCACCACTTCAACCAAGCAAACTATCTTTATGTCCTTATTAAAATGTATTAAATATTTATTATGAATAATGGAATAAGAGAAAAAGTATAATCCTCCAAGTATTACTTTTATAGTGAATATTTCTCATATTAACGTAACGTATTAATGTAATACTAAACTTGATCAGAAATTACTCATTTTTCTCCTTGAAAAATGTATACAGTTCAATATCAAACGGCTCTAGAGTACTACTGATTGCTGCTTTCCACAGCTGATTCTTTAGTGCATCTAGTGTTTTATATGTATATATTTATATATGCACATATATGTATATATATGTATATATATGTATGTATAT
>NW_027109684.1:2038201-2056565 GCF_000696795.3 Halyomorpha halys
TTTTAAATTTCTCATAATTAATTTTAAATATAAGCAAAATTGTTTATAAGACACATTTAATTGTGCCATATCATTTTTTTTTTCAATCATGATTTTTGTTTTATACGGCCTGCTGCAGATTGGCGATTTTTAAAATAAAGTATTATATAATTTGTTTCTAAACAATTATTAATAACGTATCAATAAAAGTGATTTTTTTTTTTTACAGTTCATTACTTTAAAACATGAAATGCTATTAAATAAACAAAGTATTGCTTATTTTTTCTGCTATTAATCAATACGTGTTGTTTTATTTTTCTCCTTTTTTTAGTAATGACGAAAATTGAATAGCATTCAGCTTATTTTCAACTCATTGTTAGTAGGTTATATTTTATAATTAGTACAAATTTATACTTAGTTCTGTATTTTATTTTGAAAATATCAAAACCCAATTTACGTTGAATAAAAACAGAACAGAAATACGTTGGTCCCAGCCACCTGAAAGATGCCCTATAATATATCTACATATTGGAAGAAAATCGTAATGGAGAGGGTAAGCTGGCAGACAAATTGATGCCAAAAAGGTGAATCTTATGTGCCTTCCCGGGGCGTGACAGAGGAACAGGGGAAGAGAGAACTTGCCAATCACACCTTTTATTTCAGTTCAGGGCATTCCTATTAACCTGGATGGAAATCTTCTCTTCGTGGGCTTGGATTTTTTGGCTTCACCTTTGTTTTGAAAGAGTGTAGGGTTATGCCCTCCCCCCATGCCCTCATGAAGCAATCTGTCCTTTTTTTTATTTTAAAGTTTGAATTTTATGAATATTAGACTATTAAAAAATTATTACATTGCTTCGAGATATGCTGTTGTACAATTCAATTTTTTTATTTATTAATAATGAACTATTTTTCAGATTTTGGTGAAAAAAAAAACTTAAAACAGTTCTTGGTTCAGTTACAGCAATATATGTTTAGTTTTCATATATTTCTATTTATGTGTCATTGTTTCTTTTTTAATTTCTTATTTCAAGAGTTGGAGCAAGATTGATAGAAATTATGAGTCAATTTGTATATGTATATATCCTTGTATAGTGTCTATATTTCTTTGATGCGCGGTCATAGGGGCTCGAAAATATGAATTTTTCAGCAGAGCAAAAACAAAGTTCAAAATATTATCTAAAATCTAATTATTGATATTTTCTAAATTGTTATTTTTATAAAACAATATAGTAGTAATTCTGTCTGAAGCATAAAGACCTTATTACCAACCGGTAGCTCTGATTTGGTGCTATATTAAGAGATAATCTCCAAATGCTCAAAATAAGTGACTTAAGCCCTTATGAACGCACATCAAAGATTTACTTTTGAATGTATGTTGGTTATTCTTGTGTAATATGAATAGTTGTTTTCTATTTCTAGACATTTGTTTAGGAATACTTGTAGTTCATTAAACTGCTTAAATTTGTGAAGCTACATTTTGATCAGGAATATATCATGACAGATCTTAGTACTGATTTATAGAATTTTATTTTATTTTTTGGAAATAGTTTTGACTTTTTATTAAATTATTGTAACATTTTTTTCCCTGCGTATTCTGGTTTAAAATAATTACATTGGTTGGATAGCAGTACATTGTCTAACGTGACTCCTAAGAATTTTACGGATTTAGCAAATAGAATAGGTGCAAAAGGTTGAAGACTCCTCCGTCAGTAAGTACAATGAGGTCGTTTCTTCTGCCAAAAATATTATATTGCTTATTGGACTAATATTTATCTTATACTGAGCTCGGATCTCGAAAGAGACATTACTGGGCCCAGGTATCTCATAAGAGACTGCTAAGTATGAATGGGCAGCGATCGGCCCAGCGAGGTGGTGGGGGACCGAACTCTAGCTCAGTTACTGCGGTGCACTCAATCGGTGAGGGTGTCAGGTTCAACAGGTGGTATTACTCTCGAAGGATATCGCTAGTTTAACAAAATAAGGTGAGCCTTGGACATTCTTCTGTATTGGAGGAATTTTAGAAAAAATGAAAAAAAAAAGAAAGAAAGAAAGAAATATAAATCACTACATCATTTTGTTTTTTAACCACTTACATTAATTACGGATATTTTCGTCAATAAAAAATAATTAATTTAATTTTTTTCAACAAGCCATCGTCCATCCATAGTACTTAGACAGTAAATGTTTGTTTTATACAGTTGAAATTTTTAATAAATATATTTCTGAATGTTTGACAAGTTAATTAAAATGTTTAACTATGTAAAAATGTTTAACGAATAAATTTAAGAATGTTTAATAAGAAACATTAGAAAATAAATTTAGAAATGTTCAATAAATTAACAAAAAAAATAAAGTATTTAAAATATTTTACAATTCGAAACAAATTTTTTTTAAAGGCATCAGTGGCGTATTGGTGGGAATCAGAGGCCCAACTTGCTAAGGAAGCATCTTGAAAGGGATCATTTTAATTTTTATATTTTATTTAAATAGTAACTGTATTGAAAAAATTACAAACTTGTTTTGTTTTGAGACAGAAATAACTTACTGTTAATAACTGCTGTATAAAATAGCTGTATTATTTCTTACTTTTTGATTTTTTTTTTGTGGTAGGAGGCTCCATACATAAATCCGCCCGGTTCCTAAATGGTCTAGGTAGACTACTTTCGATTATTAAATATTATTCCAGATTACTCCAAGATAATCTACGGTTACTATACCACTAGTTTACTCACTAGTCAGGAAATAAAATTAGGTTTAAAATTCAACTGTGGCCTTACGGGGACCAGAGAAAAACGTTGAACGATTTTAATCAAGGATCTGGTCAGATTAAGTAACATTGTTAACTCTCTGTTAAACCACTAGCCCTTGAGATTTATTGACTTATTTGTGAAATAAAAATTAATAATGAGTCTGAATCAAAATATTTATTAAATCACCTAAAATTTGTAATTAAGATCATGGAAAATTTTGGAAGTAACCTAAAGAAACAATGAGTCCTGTCTCGATCAATCATAATGGTTTAAAAAAATTAAAATGTTATATAAATACGTCTGTGTGCGGCATATTTGATCCAGGTTTGGTAAACTTACGAAATGTAATAATTGATGAGGTCTTACAGATGTCTACTTAACAACTTCGAAATATCTGGATTAAAGACGTTCATGAGCCTTATATAAAATTGAGTTTTTCGAATAAATTAAACGAATTTTGTTTTGATTATTTCTTCTATTTAAACTTTTTATCGAAAGCAGTTTCTAAGTGGTTTACTCATTGAAGAAATTATTATCAGCAAACAAATCAAGCACTATTAAACTGAAAAAATGAAGAAAGATTAAGAACTCAAAGATAAAGAACACTGTGTCCTTATTTTACCAATTTCACATTATAATACATTTTTATTTAACCATTTTTGCTTTACCCAGAGGTTTTTATGACTATATCCTTCTACAATTTGATAAAAAGTTATAGAGAGAAATGCTTTATTTAGCCATGCTGCCGAATAAATTAGCTAAATACGATATACAACAAACAAATCAATCCATGATTGGACATATATACATTATATATATTCACATGATATAATAACATTTTTTTCCTACCTTTTCCTTTTACAATCAATACTCGTCTAAACACTAAATACAAATATTTTATTTATTTTTTTAAAACAATTTTATTCTCCCTATTTCGCTCTCCCAAACCTCCCCTTTCCAGTGTTTGCTTCCCACGTTCGATCCGTTTAACAAATTTATCATCAGAGAGCAATGTAAAATTAAACCATAGACAAAGTAGTCACCGCAGCAGATCTGTTTATAAAAAAAACAAAAACAAAAAAAAAAAACAGTAGGTTTAATTTTATTCGGAGAGTAATATTTCTTCAAACTGCTTTCCTCTAAATTAAAATAAATGTTTTATACTGTCCTATATACCTATAGTTCCAAGGAACTAGTTTTGCATTATTCGTAGACATAAATAACTTTGATCTAGGCCAATCGTGATACATTTTTATTTTTTATTGTCATTATATCTTTATAGGTAGGAAAACATCTGTTCAGACTGCTTTCCTTATAAGTTAAGAAATAAGATATAGTGGATTTTATGCCGAGGTGGAGAATAATTTGTTTGCCCGTAAATATTCAGATTTTCCATTTATTTAGGTTTTTCCTCCAATTTTGATGTTTCATTTATTAAATTAGGGTTGAACATGAAGAAATTTTAATTATAAGGTCTTCTCATATCGAATAAAGATTGCCTCTTTATAAAGTTCTAATTGCACATACGTAATTTTAAATATGTATACATACTTTACTTAAAAGTCTTTATAGACTTTTCGAAAAACACATAGCTTTAATTTTTGCCCATTTGCAGATGTTCTATGAACCATTTCCGAACTCGCTCCCCAACAAAGTTGGACCAGGTTTGCTTGTAATTGATCCGTTTAAGTTGGTGGTTGGGTATAGGTTCATTCCTTTACTACACTTATAGTCCAATGTAAATTTCATTTTCAATTCTTATTAAAATTAAAGAAAGTAAATAAAAATAATAAAAAAGTACATAAGTTGTAAAAATCTGAAAATTTGTTACTAAAAAGGACTCTAGGTATTTATGTTAGAATATGTCTATTTATTAGCGATATCTATGAAAAATGATGCAGAAAATAAATTCTAAATTACTTATCACTTTGAAATTATTTTAATAAATGGAGTGAATGATAAAATATTTAAAAAAGTCATGAGTTATGTTCAGCGAGGTAAATTTTGTCGTCTTGGCATAATGTTTTTAATGTCCATAAGGGATTTATAGGAAAACAGAAAAATGTATGTTTGGGAATTTTTCAAAAATAAATTAAAGTGTGGAATAAAGAGGAAACAACTTTTGGGGGCGCGTTAAAAGTTTAAAACTATTTTTTTTAGATTTGTTAGTCTCCAACTGAAAGAATTTACCTGGAGTTACAAATCTGGTACTTTTTCAATTTCCCTATGGTTTTGGAGATATCTCAATACAGACCCGCATAAATAGAACACGATGCATGTCTAAAATGTAGAATATATGACAAATAGTTCACCATAGAGTTTTCCCATTATTTAAAATAATAAAATTTTGAAGTAATTTAATTGTTTGCATGACCGCTCCTGAAGAATTTTGACACAGCTACAATTTTTGTGAAACTGAATTTATAGCCGCAGATTAGCAGGCTCAAAAATGCGTTTATCAGTTGATTATAAAAAGATATAATTGTATTTACAAAATTCGCCTTGGGAAAGAAGATTGGTTGTTACAATCCCCATGCTTATTTACCCTTCTCTCCGGTAGAATAAAGACACAATGGTTTTTAAAAAAGGAAAGTGGAACTTGTATTCAGCGCTATAATGCTCTAGTGTTCTTTGTGTTTTCAAATCTTTTTTTAATATTTATTAGATAATAATTTTTTTTTTCCTACGCCACGGGAAGTGGGCTATTAAGCCATTTTCCCTCTCGCAGTCCAATACAATTTTACTCTTCCTCTTAGTTGGTCCACATCCTGCTCAACATCTTCTAGACCAATACAATTAAAAGATGGTCTCCATCCATGTCTCCCATGTTGCATAGAGGAGATTTCGGGGAATCTACGATGGCAATTCGATGGAGGTGTTTTTAGAGCAGATCTTGTCCTGTTTCTAGCCAAAAACAGGCCACTCTCTCAGCTCTGCTAAGAGAATTAATAACGAACTAATAACGAAATAAAGAACAGTGAAATCACTTGTAAGCTCTTATTGTAAGGACAGAACAAGTGCTAGACACAAAGTTCAAGCGGAAGGAAAGAAGTGGGAGAGCCTACTGCATAAGGATAAACGAATCCCCGGCAATCTTAGCAGATTATAAAATTTAAATTTAGATATTTAATAAGTTACACATACAGGATACAAATTGAAAATATTAAGATACTATAATTAAATTAAAAAAAAAATAAAACAGTGACCAAAATGTACTTGAAATGATAGAAATTGATGTTCTGTACATTAAACAACTAAATAAATTATTAACTATAACTGAATGGCATACGTTTTCGGATAATACTAGTGCATGTCACTAACAGTCGAGAGAGTTATTTACTTTTTTCATCACTTTATTTTTACTAATGTTTATAGTGTATAATTATTTACTTGCGTCATTCTGTTTATATTTTCTCTTTTTATTTTTTGTATTAATTGGTTTCTTGCTCTTTTTTCTTAGCCTTGATGAAGGCTAGAAACTACGGCCAAAACGTTGGCACTATTAAATGAGTTCTCTCAACTTGTTTGTGTTTTATACTGTCCGCACCCCCAACCACCTTCTCATCATAGATTTGAATTTTTTATGGCTCAAATATTTAGTGAGATCTTGTCAACTAGTCGAGCTCAAAATACTGAAGAAATATTGCATTAACTGTGTAAAATAGATTAAAAATGATTGTATTAAATGTATTTAATGCCGTCCACGCCGTAGTCAGGTAAAATCTACTATCGAAAGATTCTTGAGCTACGTTCAGGTTTGGAAGAAACGTGACTACACTATATTTCAGTATTCATAAACGAAAACTTCACTAACGAGTCGATTCATTAAACTCTATTTGCAATCACATTCTTATTGGGTCGGATAGGATTGTATTAGTGATTTTTTTTAGTTAAAATATATTTATATTTTTAAATATCATTTTCGATAATGAACCTTTGTATTAAACAAAAAAAATCCTTCCTCATCAAAATCTGAATTAAATGACATAGGCCCAGAAATCGTATTAAAAAAATCGGCTTTCTGTCATCCACAGGTTTCTCCGAAACTCGAAGGCAGATCTATATTAGATTTTGCACTTACGATCAGCCATTTTATTCTGAAATAGATGTCGATTAGAGCTTTCATACCCTCATGTTTCCGAATATTGATGGAAAATATAAAGTGTTCTGGAATTACTATATTAAAGCCTAATTTATTTATTTAAGTTTAAACATGTATTTCGGAAAATAGATAGGTAGTGTAATCATTTTGGGAAGTTTTTAATAAATTAGTGAACCTCAATCCTCGTTGTTATTAGACATAAAGTCAAATAACAGAAGGAATGAATACACAGGTGGTTTTATTGGAACTAGAAAGTCAATAACTGTCAGATTAGTTTCATTTATCTACTAAATAATCCAGAATGGAATTGCTCTTTGTCATGGAAATTGTATTCATGTTTTAGTGGTTAGTAAGTAAATAATAGTTAATAAAAAATAAATTATTGTAATAACTAATAAAAAAAAATCCGAAATGTTAAGTATTGCATGCTACTCAAAAAAAAAAAAAAAAAAATGAAATACCTATTGCTATTTGAATATTCCCTTACGATTGCTTTTTGTAGCATCGACGAACTTTCCAGATATGAATTTTCCACAGACTTGCGACAGATTGCCTAAATTATTGGCGAC
This sequence comes from Halyomorpha halys, assembly GCF_000696795.3. NCBI lineage: Eukaryota > Metazoa > Arthropoda > Insecta > Hemiptera > Pentatomidae > Halyomorpha > Halyomorpha halys. The sequence goes on from NW_027109684.1 coordinate 2,045,602, forward strand.
GATTTAGTAGGAATGGTCACGAACCTCTGTTACTTTTTTTTTTCATTATTATTATTTAAAGGCCAATCATAGTAAGTAGGTAATCATTACTCAATTTTCTGTAGCTATGCAAAATAGATCCTGCCCACAAAGGTCTGTTTCTGTTAAAATCAATAACTTCGATTCATATCCGAATTTATATATTTATTTTTTATTTTTAGCCTTACTGCCCTTTAAAATTGTATAACAGCATAAATGATTTATATAATTTTCGCCTGAAAGTACTACATATTTGCTAGTAAGCAACGTTTAAGAATTATTGGCAAAGAACAAAAAAATAAATAATAAAAATCCTAATTTATTCCCGTATTTAATTAATTAGCTAATTAGTTTAGAGTTTTGGGACAGAAGAAATATGTTATCGTGTTAAGTGTAGACTATCAAATATCACATCAAGTACATCATATGTAGTATATCGTACTACATCTCAGTTTAAAAAAAAAACAAAACGAAACAAATGCCTTTTTTTTTTTTTAAGACTGTTCTCAAAATACTACTTGATCAAATTATTAAGTTATGGTACTCATTCGACGCATAATGTAATAATAATAATAATTAAAGGCTTACCGAAACCGAAGGTCCGATACCGATACTATTAATTGTTCTCAAATGCATTTGCCCAGTAACGCCCCTCTAAACCCTAATTTACTAAATCATTTTTAACGGAATTCTCCCATCTACTTTTCGGTCTACCTATCAGACCATTACCCGTTGGTACTGTGTTTAACATAGGGATCAGTTCGTTACTAAGTCTCACAACCTTATTCGCCACATTAATTTAATTATATTTACCGGATGCAGTTTCCTCAATTCAAGGTTGTTTAGCCTTCTAAGTTTTTCCGTTAACTCATCCTTTTTCGATCCGAATAATTTACGTGATACTTTATTTTAATAAGCACTTTTTTCCTCCCAGTGTAAGAGGCCACGTTTCGCATCCATCCTTAACTTTGGGAATTATAATAGTTTTGTAAATTGAAACTTTTAAATTTTTTAACAAAAGTCTTGAGCTTAGTAATTTTGAAATTCAAAAATAAAAGGCATTTCCCGCCTTTAACCTTGATTATTTCCTTATCAATTTTAATTCGAATAATGTAATGATTTTAAATTTTTTATATCTTAACGTTTTCGATATGATAAACTATTAAGAATCATAGGAAAAAAATGGAGCATTTCTTTATGTATGAGTTTTTGGACTCTTAGAAGTGCGTGTAATGTATGATTGAAACTAATTTTTATAGTTGTTAGCAAATGGTTGGGTTTTATAGATTGGGTAGTATGCATCAAGCTCCAATTCTATTGTATTTTATTTTAACAATTCTTCCATTAGTTCTTTTTATTAATATATTTTTTTTTAAATTTAAAATAAATTATTTATGAAAAAACAAAAATTTCGAAACCTTACTGTTTATCAGGGGAAAACATTTTTTTCTTTTTAAACAAAAGAAATAAACTATTTTATACATCAGTGATAAAAATACATTTTATTAAATAAAACTTAAGAAGAAAACAATACAGATATTCGAGTAATGTTTTGAGTCTTTGTTAAGATTTCTGCATCAGTAAAAAAAAACTAAAATAAAAACTTCTGATGGTTTGAGCTAACATTTATTATTTATTATTATAAAATTTATCTACGTCAAAAAAACTCGTGATTTATTCGATTCTCCAACTCATTACTAACACTGCGTCCAAAAAAGTTTCCAATTCTTTTATTATTTTTAAATATTAATATTCGCGATATTTTGGTTGCGGGTTCTAGGCAATCATGATTATACTTTCGTGCTGGTTCGACTATCGGACAGAACATCTTTTATTTCGCGGCGATCTCACGAAATGAAAACTCGATCCTCCCACTGTGGTTAGAGTAGGTTGACTACTTATAGAAAGATTTCCCCGTAAGTCAGAAATGGTCATTTAGGGTTGAAAAAACAAAAAAAAGATAATTAATATCTGTATGATTATACAGGTTTGTTTATATTCATTTATTTTGTTTTTTGATTATCCGCTACCTGATCATTCCTGACATACAGGGGGAATATTAGATTATCTGCAGGTAGCTAACCTATTCTAACTTGAGTGTGGTGTTTTCCTAGCGCGTATCTGTCACAAAGTAAAAAAAAAATTAACACGCTCAGGAATCGAATTGGCACCGAGGTTTCTATGATGACCTTTTAACTCCCTCGGCTAAGAACGATCTGTCTGTGTTTTATCTGAAGCCCAGTAATGGTTGTATTGATTTCTAAAATTTAGAGTAAAATAAATTTTGATAATAAATATAAATATATAAGTTATCCCTTCCCAATTATTAGAGGAAATAAAATGACTCGATTTTATTGTTAATGATATGTTACTAAAGTAACAATTATTACATACACCACACAGTACAGTACCAATTTGGAAAAAGAAGGAGAAGAATATAGCTCATATAAAGATCCCTTTATCTTAAGCTTCAATAAAATCTTTGTTTTGGTAATAGAGAGCCTGTAGAGTGGTTGCTTCCATTCGAACATTGCTTCTTAGAATTAATAATAAAAGTAGACCCACTATGAAGACAAATGAAAAATATAACATATAAAATTAATAATGTATATATATGTACATATACTTTTCATATGGATTACATTATATGAGCATTGCTTTTTTGATTATTTCTTCTCAAACCTTTAACTTTGATTGGATCTTCTCATCCTTCAAGAACTCCTTCATCCTGAAGGATCTCTTTCGGAGAACAGGCAGCAAGTATTTCGAACATGTGAAGAGGAACAACTTCAAAATTGGTTCCTGTTTTTGAAGTGCAGTTTTTTTTAGACTTGGTTGAACACTGGTCCTGGGAATTTAAGATGACGGAGGATTATTTTTAGTTAAGGTTTAGTAACCAAATATTGATTAAGTGTACTTTAAGGTTCAGGTTTATATTTGTTTGGTTAACACCTATTAAGCGAAATTTGATTGGCGTTATGTGTTTTAATGTGAAATAAGTGGAATCCTAGGTGACTCGATCGAAAAGTAGGTTTTATTGATCTTTCTAATAATTAAAGTAGAAGATACCATCGAAATAATATTCATCTGGAAATTTTACTACGGATAATAATAATAAAATAATAAAGTATTGTAAAAAAAACAACGAAAGCCTTAGATTCACTTTCTTAGGCAGGCGTATAATTTTCAATAACAAAAGGAGTTGAGCTAGGAGGCATTTCGATTCGTCTCTGAGCTAACGTCCTTTCAAGGTTTATTTATCCCAATCCCTTTCATCAATATTTCTTCATCTCCCTTTTTGTATTTATTTAATATCGTTAGGGTTTCAACTGCCCCGGAACAATAATGTAAACGGTATAAAATATCAAAAGACCATTTTAGATGTAGATATACCTCTGTAGAAAAAGCTCACTTAACATTTATGAGGATTCTCAGGAACGCTCAATGGATGTCAAAATTTAATAATTTTTTTATACCTCCTACCTGGTAATTTCCTAGATAAGAGAGTAGAGGAAGAGTTATCCTAGAGGCAAACAACATATTCTAATCAGAATTAGAGGATCAAGTTTCTATTCCCTGTCCGTTTGCCCATTATTTTGACATTTGCTTGTAACAATACAGTGAAACGCACTATATGAACAAGTTTTATGAACTGAATCAATAATACCCATTAGAAACTTACTATCGATTAATTAATTAGTTAAATCAATACTTATTATTTAATTCATAATAATTGATTAATGTAGATTACTGTAATTTCAATCTTAATTAATTAATATTCCTTATTTAATCGTATAAATAGATTGCTTAAATGAAAGTTCGTTCTAAATTTGCCGACCACTGAATCATGCCACCCAGTTCTCTCTTTGTAAGTTACGGTTTTTTGCTATCGCACAGTTCTGATAAGCTTAGCTCTATATTATATACTCTACATCGACCATTATTTCTGTTCCAAATAATGAAAATCATAAATATGTATACACACATATGAAGTGATAAGTGTATTACCTGTGTAATAAGTTTCATATTTTGTTTTTTACCTAATTTATGAGTTATGAGTAATATATGAGACATAAATGTTGAATTTTTTTCTTGTGTACACTCCAGATCAGCCGGCTTGCCCTCTTAACCGGAGATATCTCTATCTCGAACAGAAAAGATAAACAGGGTTCTATTTTAATAAACCCTGAAAAATAAGTAATTATAGGATGTGGTCAAACCTTAAATCGTCTTTACGTGAAACCATTAAATTTGAATTTGATCATCTGTGAGGTTGATCAGGAATATCATATTAAATAAATTATAATCCTAAACGTTATTTCAGCTGAATTTTGAATTCATAAGTCTTGGTCAATAATGGTCGGGTTTTTTAATGAATTAATAAATAAATAAGTTATTTGTTAAATATTCAAGAAGGTCATCATATTCATTATTTATCGTCATTGATGTATATTTTTTAAGGTCACTTCAGGATATTTTTAGGATTGATAAAATTATATTCTAACTAACTCAAATAAATTTATAGTTTATAAATTTAACTAGTAATATGAAGGTTAAAATCCGTCGTGAATTAATGCTCATTTTAAAGAGCAGATAGTTTACTGAAATTATTTTGATAAATTCTTCTAGCATTGGGATTTTTTGAAGTTTTGTTTGAACTTATTTCGCTTCGCACAAATAATTGTCAACTTATCTTTGTGGAGCTAAATGAATATTGATATGTAATATTTTATTTTATTAAATTATGGAGTAAAATTGTTACTTAAAATCAAATGTTTAAATTTTGGACTTATTATAAAGTTCTGAAATTAACTCACACCTTACTTAGTTATGTAAGGATATAAATTTTGTTAGTAAATAATTACAATCTTTGAGATTGATTCAATATTTAAAACAATATAGACTTGGGACACACAAAGAGCTAGTGCCATCACCAAGCCAGGTGCGTTAAATGTGCCGGCCTCCATGCATCAAACACCTGCCAGAAATCAAGTTATGAGCCAGCCAAATGTGCACTCTGTTCGAAAGACCATCCGGCCAACTACAGAGGATGTGAGGTCAAAAAAAACGTTTGTAGGTAAAGGACCCATAATAGGGCATTAAAAACTCCTGAGAAAAGTGGACAGGTACCTCCGGAAGTTGGGGATTTAGCAACTTTTCCAGAATTGGAGAAAAATCAAACTAAACTCAACCAGCAACATCCTTCTGTCTCAACCGTCCCAGACCACCATCGCCAGGAATACAGAAGATTGCAACCATATTCTGAAGTCACAAGGAACCAGCAGTCTCGACGTCAGGCGCCTCAGGCCTCCCATTCCTATCCCCAGACTTCTCATTCTCAAACTCCTACTGCTCGTCCGCCTATTCCTTCTCATCATCTACCTTTAAAAGTAAAATTACCACCTGAGCATCCACATCCAACTCCTACTCATCCTACTGTTCAAGTAAATAACCCACCCCAATTACCGATTAAAATAGATCCTGCATCCCATGCCTCACGACGGGTTCTCCCTACAGCCAGCGCAGTAAAAAACATATCCTGGTATTCCCTCTTGAGTCGCTGTCTCCAATCCTCAGCTTGATTGATTGCCCCCAATCCGTGCACCCTCATTCCTTTGTTGTTGAAGACATTTGTAGGTTTACCTCTTATCTTAATCTTCCATTTTCCCTTGCTGTTCTTATTCCAAGCACCCACCTTCCCTAGCAGGTCACACCCCACAATTACTTTATATTCCCTCGGCATGGTCTTAAAAATATGCACTTTCAAGATGCCCTTACTTAATCCTTAATGGTTCAAACCTATTTCCGCCTTCCTCTCTACCTCACAAGGGCTACCAAAGGTGATTAACCTACACTGACATACTTGAATCCGGTGTGCTCTCTCTCCACTACACAACTTCTCCACAGCCTCTCGACACATGATAGTACTGGAACTATCGGTGTCTACCAGATATCTTACTCCTGCAATTTCTATTCTAGGCAAACCGCCGTGTTCTCCTCTCATATGGTTGATCTCCAACGTGCGGTAGCCCCTTTGTGGGTACGCTCCTCAGAACTCTCCTCGTGTTCTAGCTGCTTCTCCTTTTCGTCTCTAAGTCCTCCTCTTGCCGTGCTGGCTCTCCTCTGGCTCATAGTCCCCTGCTTCAGTTTCTGTTCCTGAGGACATTTCCGTGAATTCACTCATGGATCCGTTCTTTCTTCGAGAGATTACCCTTCTCCGTAATCTCTGAGCATTGACCTCCATCGGTTCAGGCACATTTTGCTCCCTCCGCCGATACATATAGGGACACTGTCGAGCTATATGTCCCTCTGTCCCACATTCAAAACAATGTGCTACTAGGTGTCCAGTTTCATCTTCCTCTACTAGGTGTCCACTTTCCTATCCTCCCGCCGAACATTGTTTCTGGGTTTAACTTGGCTCCTTCTTTACATTATAAGTACATTATTACCGGCGGGTTGAAGTACTGGCAACGGCAGTATAGGTATCGTCGTCAGAGTCTGACGGCAGGTTTGCGGCTGGTGCTTAATTTTATTAATAATTAATTTGGGAAAGTGGTTACAACTGGCTCGGAAAAGCACAGGTTTACGGTTGAAAAACTGAGTCAGTGGGTTCGCACTGCTCGATCGAAGGAGTGAATAAATACACGACACTATTACACAGTTCCGCACAATTAAAATATTTATAAAATGTACCTGATTAGTGATAAATCCACATTAGTCGAGGTCTGGGGAAACACTAAACACTCTATTAACTTTATTGGGTTCGGTACATCTCTTTATATACATGCGATGTGGCCCTATCGGTGTTGAAACTTCTTTTGTGAACATTACGTAATGAAACTTTTACATTCTAATATCTGCAATATGCCATGAAAGAAGCAGAGTACACATTAGAAGAAATAAAAATAGAAAATTAAAGTTAAATTTTTACACTTATTATTAAAGAAGAATAAAGATACAATATATCACGACAATAGTAACAAAATGTTTTTCATTCTGGTCAGATAATATGGTCAGTAAAATCATAAATGATTGGAAAATTCTTTTGTAAACAGTTGAAAATAATTTGGGGCTGGATTGAATATCTATAACTAAAGAGAAACAAAAAAGAGGTCCAGGGGATATTTATAAAATTTGTCATAAGGAAGTACGACGAAATCTTACTGCAAAAAGTTTGTTAAAAAACAAATCCCGTTTGTGTATAATATTCCTAATGTGAATAATGTTTACATTTTGTTTCATATACATTCTGTTGTGACTTAAAACATCTCTGATTTCATAATTAGTCCGATAAGACTATTATAAAAGTTGTAAAATAAAAATTATGTCTACGAAATTCCCATGATGTGAAATATTGTTTATTTTGCCTGAAAAATTGCATATGCATTGTATTATTCTTAGAGACAATTATGTTCATATGGTAAACTAGGTCCTACTTAGATGCTGCTAAAACTAGCGATAAGATTAGGTTTAACCTGGTTAAAGGTTCCAAAGTTTTTTTCATTTGTTAATTTGGTTCAGTGTTCATACTGCAGCCAAAAGAGCAATAGCGGACTAGTCAATAAATCAAACAGTAAAAATGTCGATGGGACAATCGTAAATAATGAAAGGGAATTGTGTAAGGTCTAACCTAGATTTCAGTTTTTACAATGTTCAGTGAAGGAAGGTTTATGGGCTTTTAGTCCTGGCAACGGGTTCGTCTAAGCCCTATTTACTTTTTATAATCATACTTATTTTATAATTTTCTTGTATAGTTTCAATTCCATGTATATTATATAAATAAAGGTTTTATTGAACACAGAGTAATATTTTATTTTACTCTATTAGCGAATGGAAAACTGTCTCTATTATATGAAAAAAGTTTTTAGTGATCAAGATATAATATATTTTATTATTTAGGAAATTAAAAGCTTAATTTCTAAACAGTTAGAAATACTTCGAATTATACTGAGAGTTAAAAACCTAAAGCCTAAACAGTTAGAAAAGAAAAGGAAGATCAATATATTTATATTTATTACAGTATATTGAAACGATAATACAATCTAAACTGCAGAATACAGGTAAATGACAGTAATAAAAACGATTTTAGTAACGATTAATGCAATTAAATGAATAGTCGTGTATAATTGGGATTGATCCGTCGTTAGGTTAGATTAAAAAGTACATAATTTTTGTTATAAAACCTGATTGTACAACAATTTTTATTTCTTCGGTTTTTTCTTAATTTCCACAAACTTTGAGTCTTCTCCTAATAGAAATGATTTTAATAATGATATTAATAATGATTTTAGCTACAAAAGTTCAAAAAAAAAAGTTGTGGTTGTACTAAAAGAAAATTGTGGATAAAATTGTATTTCCACTTGTTTGTTCCAATACCACATACCAATAACTGCCAGGCACGTTGGGAATGAAAAAATAATACTATGTTAGGTCAGTACATCGCCTTGATAAAAGGCTAGAGAAAGTTTTACAGTTATTTATCTACTGCCTTTTGTTATTTACTAACAATCCCGGGGGATAATGGATTTCGCCGTCAAAGGTAATAAATATAATGGCTAGGCTTGGTTTGGAAAGTTTGCCACTCCTAAATATTATAGTCTATAGTAGCTCTAGCAGGCAGTCTTGAGATATTGGGGCTCATTACTAACACCTGATATAGCTAACACTTCTCACTTATTGAGTAACCCTAGATTTTAACTTGTTTATTAAAAATAAAATAAAAGTAAGTTCTTCTTCAGTGATCAACTTTAATAATCCTTAAATTTTAACTATTTAAATAAAATTCAAGTTGTTTTTATTAATTTACTTAATTTTTTAAATGAAAACAATGTGTTTAGCAGAAAATGTACAGTGAAACAAGTATTATCCAGAAGGTTAATAATAAGGTTGAAATTTACAACTTTATTAAAAAAAAAATTATATCCATTAAAAAACTATTATTTTTTTCAGGAATGCATATTCATTTTATTGCTTGATTATTAATTGTCATCCGAAAAATATTTCTGTATATTACGGTTATACAATCAACAAATTATAAACAGCATTTTAATGATTTTTTTTTAAACATTCACTTACAAATAATTAAATATTTTACTGTAAATTGATCTATTCCTTTAAAATATAACCATTTACAAATATAAAAAGTATTTCGAATGACATAATGAAAACAGAAGTTATAACAAAGGTATGAATTCCTAAATAAAGAATATTACGTTCAGTTGGATAATAAAAAAATAACAACTAGTAAACACTCACGTTTTCAATACCAAAATAACATCTGTAAGATTAGGTCTACGGTTAACAAATATTGTTTTGTAGGAGAACTAATTACGGGGAATTCGCTTAAAGATATTTGAGTATAAGAAACCACACTCATCAACATGATTAGACACATTTCCACCACTAGGCGCCACAGACTGGTTGCTTAGGTTTCGCTTCAACTTTTCCACTAACAGCCTCAAATCATCATCTCTATTACTTTCAAAATATTCATCTTCAGCTTATTCGATTAAATGCTCACGAATTTCTTCCCTTAAAAATCAATTCTTTTGACTGTATCTGAAAAATGAAATTACTCCATCAAAATCATAGGATTTTTTTTTTAAAACAAGTATTTAACGATTAACTGTGCAGGCTCTTAACCAACACCGATTAGTTCATAAAGTTCTGTGGAAACTTCAAATCTCGGCGATTCAAAGTTTCCAATCAAAACCTCAGGGTCTTTATATGAACTAATAAAATTTTAACTTCCAGCTTTTTAATCGAGTCTTAAAGTTATTTACCAACTTTAAATATATTACATTAATATATAGAATAGAATATATATTCCACATTTCTGTAGCGTTAAAACCTTTCCTATAGGAGATTTTCTTACAATTTCATTTTCACAGCAATATACATACACACAATAAAACACTATGATGTCTTTATAATTGGATTTTATTTTTAAAAAATACATGTTTAAAGTGGTTCAAACTGTTTTTCTTAATTTGTTCCACTTGATGTTTAATAATAAATGATTTTGCTTTTTAATAAATATTCTATAATATATTTAAATTCAATACACTGAGTTTCCAAGAATATTTCTAAAAAACAAAAACAAAAAAAAACGAGCTCATGAGCCATGGAGATCCAAGAAAGTTTGCCCATCTTTCTCGCAATTGGTTTGGAAGCACGGTTTCTTAACCAGTGGTTGTCGCTAGGAGGTAATATGGTCATCATTCATGCTCATCCGCATGGTTGATCCCCAACTAATCGAACTCGTACCTTCGATTACCCTAAAGTGCCTATCAACCCTCAGAATTAATCCAAGGCTTTATATATTATTAGATTATATATTTTCGACCGTTAGCTGGAGTTATGACCACCTTTCCTATAAATTTGAGCATTCACAAACCATTATTTTATTATACATGAACACGAGTGTTCGAGATCCCTATAATTTTTTATTTCATTTTGTTGTTTTTTTTCTTACCCTCTTGTAGAAAATTGTTACAATTACAATATAATATACGATGCTCGTACCCCTTGATTTTTGGTACTCGAAATTTAAAACGGGTCGAGAAGAAGCTCTTTAACAGAATCATAACATAAAAAGAAAAGGTAATCCTTCCTTTCCGGACCAGCCCCGTAAAACCCACGGAGAGCGACTTATGGAATGTTAGCTTAAAATAGGAAGAGGAAACTTTAAGATAGTTAAATCGAGCAATATTTAAAAAGCGTCTGAAATTGAAAACGGTGTGAAACCCTCCACTCTCACCCTCCATTGTAGTCTTACTTATCTTACTTTTCAAACAGACAATTATAGTGAGTAGATTGGCCGATGTAAGATATGTAACAATCTCACAAGAGGAGACCATAACACAAAAAGAAAAGGCAATCTTTCCCCGCCTGACTGACCCGCTAAGACTTAATGTTTTAAGTCTGTATTATAATTTTATAATAAT
>NW_027109684.1:2056650-2067134 GCF_000696795.3 Halyomorpha halys
TATTTTAATTATATATAGATTATAATTTTTTAATGATTTAGTCAAATATAGATGTGGAAGTTGGAGTAATTATTTACGAGTATTAATAAATTGGGATTCGGAGGCAGCGTACGTTGGGAACCACCTCTTAATCAAACACTAATTTGTTTTAGTTGAACTAGTTGTCTCCGGTGTTAGGTTTTAATTACTGCTTGATTTTAGGAAAACGTTTTAATTCCTCTTTAAATATGTGTTAATTGAGCAGTCATCCGGTTGATGACATTATTAATGATCTTTGTTTTTATATGCCAGTCTGAAGTATACGGAAGAACATTATGTATTCATGTGTTCGATGTAAAAGCTTTGTAATAATATATTTGTGCATATAGATTGAAGTATTGTTCGAACTATAAGATGGCTAGATGTTTTAGGTAAATATGGTTTTTGGAGCAAAGTGTTAGCTCTCATTCAAATATGTTTTAATTGAACAGTCGAAAGATGGATGAGATTCTGTATTTTATTTTTTGTATCTAAATGTTTGTGGTATACTGAAGAACAATATATATTCGTGTATATCACAAAATAGTTATGTGAATGGGGCTACTGTAAGTCATAGTATATTTGTTCATATTATTATACTCAGCTTACACTTGCAAATGTTTTTGAACATCAAACGAAAATTAATACCTGATTCGAAGATTAGTATCTGATTTGATTCATTTCTTTAGAGCTCTTGATACAAACACCGATGAGTTCATATAGTTCTTTGAAAATTTCAGTCCCTTATAGTTTCCAATCAAAACTTCAGGGTTTTCATATGCTTATCAATATTTTTAATTGGTAATTATATTAAACACTCCATTGTTCATATTCCATATATCATATCCGTATCCCATCATATATTTTGTTAAATAGCTGGCGCTATACATATGAATATTTCATCAATATCATTTTTACGCTAATAGTGAGGAATTTAGAAACTTTAACAAAACCAGCTGAAATATACCCTCCTCAAAAAAAATTAAACAACAATAAATTTATAGGTGATTTAGAAATTTTAATTTGTTTTTTAATCCCATGACAGTTGGTGGGCTTTCGATACAATACCAAAATAATTTTATTTATGAACTCTCACGCTTTATGCAAGTTTTTATTTCTTACCCTCCTATGGAAAAAATATTTAGTGAGTACGAAATATAATATAGTTACATTTAATTGCTTAGTTCTTATTTTAATATTTTTTTCTAACCTTCTTAATATCTTTATTTATAAACTAAGACAATAGATACAATATATATATACATCAAAAGCTCTTGTCTTACCCGGAGGTATTTTCTTTTATGCGAGTACTATATACATGAGTCATATCAATTCTATAGGTTTAGGTAATTTTATCTTCATATTGTTGATTTGGTGCGTTACCTTTTAGCTATTTATAATGCCATTTAGTTGCTACTGTGTATATGTAGTTTATTTTTATGAAAAATAAATATTTTTACTATAGAAATAAATAATCACATTAAAAATAATATAATAAAACATATTTGAACTAATATATTGGATAGTTGTTTTTATGACTACTGGATAAAGAATTTTTCAATAGAATTAAAGCCATCATATATACGATGGTAAACAGTGTAGCAAGGAATAAAGATATATTTTCAATGGGTAAAACTTTAAATATATGTAATTAATTATAATTTGGTTCCTCAGTGGTACATCATGGGGTTCGGATAGTGTCACTATGTTAATACTATATTAGACATTAGTTTGTGCTAAGTTGGATTATAGGTCATTTGTCTGTGGTTCTACTCACTGCCGAATCCTTGCTAAGCTCAATTCCGTATATCATAAAGGGATTCAGATTGGCACCGGAGAATTCAGGACCAGTCCCAATCTCAGCATTTGCTCTGAAGTAGGCCTACCTCCACTATCATATACTAATAAAAACTATATATAAAGTATGTTTCCAAATTATATCAGCAAACAAATCATCCAATTTACAGATAAAATAAGCAAAATAGGACTAACTCCAAATTTATCTAAAGCCCTCAAAAATGAGGAAGCTAAAGTTACATTAGTATTTACATTTTTAAAAGCACATCGCCTCCTTTTTAAATGAAAGCTCATCTTCGATTTTACTGTTTTTTTTTATTTATTATTATTTTTATTTATGTTGGAATCATGGGCATGTGTGCGTGAGTGAATGTATGTGGGTTTATTATAACAATCTATAGGCGTTGGTGATCAAATGATTTTACGCCTTTAAACGAAAAAACAAAACAAACTTCTGAAAAATGAATTTGGATTGCTGTAATTTTTAGATGTAAACCTTCTTATATACGAGTGCGGTGTCGTTTGTTCTCACTCATTAGGGAATTTATAGGGCAATTTTCATTCTTTTTTTTTTCTAGATTGGTATTTTTTTTAAGGATCATGATGGATAAACATTTCAGATTTACGGAGTATTTTCACTGCGCCATGAATTGTAAAAGGTCTAAAGCAATTTCTTGACAAACATGAAAAACTCTAAAAGATTAATTGGAAGGGAATTGCCAAAGCTGTTGCTGGATAAATCGTTTCCCTTCAAGTCCTTTGCGTAAATGTCTCGAATCAGTTCTCTTTTATAAATGGCCGAATACTTACACCCTCTTCATTTCTATTTTCCTTAATGGCTGAACCGGGAAGGAATCTTCTTTGTTCTTTTTTTCCATTACGGTAGAACATTTCTTTCCTTTTTTCATCTTGTTTACATATTTTTTTCGTTTAAGACAATTTATATTGATAACCATAAGATTTGATTTATCTTTCTTACTTTTTTTTGGACTACTCAATGAATTCAATTACAAAGCACATTACTCGGAAACATTCTTTTTAAGAAATTACAGCTAGTTCTTTTCTCTCATCAACATATTGTAGAATTAACTCTAGAGTGGAAATGTCAAAATATATAAGCACTTTTTCATGGGATTGCGGATGTAAGGATGTGTTAGGATCACATGTTCCAATGAAACATTTTAGAGTGATATAACGATGAGTGTACAACATTGATAGCTTTCTCAGTGTTGTTAGTAATGTGCTCGGAGCTGTCTGTGGCTGAGTGAGTTAAGGTATAGGTCTTTGCAACCTCAAAACTGCAGAGGCGCCGGTTCGAATCCGGCCTGGGGGTTTGGGGCTTTTAGTTCTGTCTGCGCTACCATATAATAAAAATTAACTCTCCACCATGGTTAGAACAGGGTGGAACCTGTAGATAACTCCCCCTCCCGCTGTCGATTTTCGGACTTTCTGAGTTTCGAACGATATATAATAATAGCAAAAAAGACAATTAAAAAATTAATATTTAAATTTATTACTGTTACTCAGTACAATCATATACATACAATATTAGATTGTATATATTAAAACATTGTATTTAATTTAGGAATCTTCTGATATATTAGTTATCTACAGTAGAGAAAAAAAATGGAGAGAAAAAAAGTGTGTACATGAACCAATAAAAGTTGAAATATGTACATTAATAATATTAGCTTCTTTATAATCTTAATATTTTCTTGAGACTGGTAATTTTTTAAATAAATAATTCAAACTCTATCCATTATAGTCTCAAAACTTTTTATTTCTCTTATACGTCCAACGTTTCGGCCAATTCGGCCATCTTCAGGGACAATCCACTCAATACCACTTTGAAAACATATAATTTAACAACTCTAAAACTCCATGGAGGCTATTCTGCCCAGGTCAAAATATCAATATCTAATTAGTCAATAATCAATTAAATAAAGTCAATTTATTTATCTGCAGACAACTATTCCTTAAAACGTTTATCACAACAATTATTGTTCCAACAATTTCAACAATCGGTACCCCACCATCGTAGTCTCCTCTTGTTCGTCGAAATACCTAATTAATTTTCAAATTCATTAATCCTTTACTAAGAATGTTTTAAATGTACACATATACACATACTCGTCGGCGATGCTGCACGCACCCAGAAGATATCGAGGACTGGGTTTGATCCGCTGTCAATGGGAAGCCCCACTACAACATTGGTCCATTGCCCAGCGACTGTCGAATGTTCCGGATGCCCTATTCCAGTCTATATTCAGTTACGAAGTCGAAATCGCGGCATGTGCTGATAGACTAGGGGTGGATAGGGGCAACCAAAGTGTGAGAGCTCTACGACAGTCGTTACGTGAGAAGACTCTCGAAGAATGGGCCAGTTGCAGATGGCAGGGTATCGGTGTTCGCCATTTCAAAGAGACCCCAAAAGCAAATAGATAAGTATGTGACAAGCAGGTACTCTCGGGGTTAGAATGAGCGAACGCCCTGAAACTTAATATCAACTACTCACCCCTGCGTGGAGTCCCAGTAGCCAGTGGACAGCAAGGAGAAGTTGGGTCCCTCTGTCGCAAATGCGGCAGAGTCTGAAACACCAGCTCTTGTGCTGGGAATGTGACCCAACAACTCTCTCCTTATAACACGCCGGCACCACAGGGTCAAAGAATAATTAATGAAGTTCCTTGAAAGAAAATACTTCACCTGCTTCGAGGAGGTCTATTGTATTGACACTGACGGATCCGTAACATATGCCGATATTGTCGCGTTTACAAAAGTCTTGTCTTGAATCCGACGGTAAGATATGAAAGTAATGACCTCGAACAGGAAGGTGGAGTGGAAAGAGAAAAAAGAAAATATATGAAATATGCGTCCCTTTCCTTAAGGAAAAATTCCGCAAGACCTTCGGAGAGAGAGGGGCCTCTGGTTTGGATCTCGCTGAACAATACCAGATAGAACAAGGGGCTTCTTAGAAGGCCTAGGTGTTAGCATCGGGATATTGCAATCTTGGCGGAAAATATTATTTTGGACTCCCTGGGGATCATACACTATCACCTGCATGGGAATTAGCTCGGAGATTATTCTTTGTTTTATTTATGTGTGTTTTAACGTATTTATTCATTAAATTATTTTATTTTATTAGTACAATTGTTTTTTTTGTTTTTGTTTTGGAACAAAAATTCAAGGAAACACTTGAATGGATAATAAGTTTAAAATTATTTATCCATTCAAATGTTTCCTATAACCGGCTTTTTATTATATTTTCCTTTGAATCTATGTGTTAGTCTTATTCTCGTAAAACTGATCTACTGCTGTGACTATAAATGATGGTCTGATCTCACATTACCGTCTAATATTGAATTTGTTTAGCGGGTCACTGAAGAGGATCTAGGAGGGTGAATTCCGGAGAGCGAATTTGTTGATCGGGTGAATTAAAAAATTGTGAAATGGTGAAATTGGAGGAGCAGAAATGAGAAAGAAAAATAGGAATGAATTGAAACATTGTTATTTGTTGTACAGACCGAAATTGATCGTAAAAGGAAAATGTAGGGAAAAAAAATTGTTTAATATATCTTATTATAATATCTCTTTATATCTGATTATACCATGTATGTGTAATTTATATATTTCCGATTACGGATTGATAAGTATGCTGTGTGAGATAGCAACCTGATGTATTTAGGCAGGATAGATAAATAAAGTATTTCTCTCCCCACCATCGTAGTCTCCTCTTGTTCGTTGAAATATCTAATTAATTTTCGAATTCATTAATCCTTTACTAAGAAGAATTCTTTTATTCAGTAAAATAAAATTATCGCCCTTCTCTAAAGCCCATTTTAGCTTGGAGGTGAAGTGTTTTTTTTTTGTTTTGTTTTTTTTAAATCACAATTTGAATATTTTATTTAATTTTGGAATGCAAGTTGTTTCTATCTCTTTTAATAAATATTCAATGAAGGATGTTGAAAAAGGGGTGTTAGTTTTTTGTGTTATACGGGCGGACTTTATTAACATCGCCCTTGAACCTTAACCTTGTTTCCTCACAACTGGTTTGAATATTGCAGGCTCTGAGGATGAGATTTATTTATAAAATTACGTGCATGAATATGAAATTTCTACAAAAAAAAAGATCTTTTGGGGAATATATTCCTTTTACATAATTAAAAAGATTGAAATCTGCCTGTGTTCTGTCACCTTTTCAGAGTTCTAAATTGTATGAGAACCTGTTATAATAATTTGGTTTTCTTTACTCAATTAAGAATGGCAGGTTAGTCAGTGACAGAGTAGCCAGAATTCATGGATATATACTGATTTCTAACTGTCCTTGAACTCATGTCTTTGGAAAGGACACTGTCCGATTAAGCTCCTGTCCTTTTATACATTCTTATAAAAGGGATGTGACACATGTGTCTATAAAACCTGAGTAGTAACTTGTCTCCCCCCCCTCTTAGATATGTCTGAAATTGACAATTTTCCACTTTTTAAAAAAAAAAAAGTATCGCTACACAAGCAATCAGTGAAGATTTTCAAAAGCTCATCTTCAATATATATTAACACCCAAACCATTAATATTCTTTAATGTATCATATATTTTCAATTATTGTAGCTTTGAATAAAATTAAATAATTTTTTTGTCAAATGGATAGGAACATATTTTAATGAAAATATTTTGTCTTTTATTTGATCATGTGTTTTTGTTTGCCTTTTACTGACGACTGCAGCAGCTTAGACGAATAGTACAGTCTACTTCCCCCCTCCGGCCCTCTTAGATTCTCTACTGTTAGTCGTTGGTCATGAGGTCTTACCTACGCGTTCTAGTTGCTGCCCATTACACTGACGTATAGACGACCGATCTTCATTCGGTTATAAAACTGAGACCATCTACTTTTCATCCATGCGACAGCGTCCCAGCGTCTTCAGTCGAAAATCCATACCACATATATAGTCCATCAAATTGTCTTCTTATTAATATAGTTTTCTTTCATACTATAGTTTTCCTAGTATTTTTATCAAATATTATTAATAAAGCTGTTTTTATTTTGAATTAAGATTTATTTCATTGACATTATATTTATTCTATGCATTTATAGAAGTGATTTAATTTATTTTAATTGTTCTTCAGAAATAGATGCTTATGTTGTTTGGTCACAATGTTTTGTATAATATTATTTCCAAAACTATATTTAAATATTATTATTTTATTTCTATGAGCTTTAATCTTGGAACCTTTTAGTAACTTCAAGGGGGATCGCTCAGTTATATTAAAGCACTGCCGAGTCAATAGCATCCAATCCTAATGCAAATCCAGTATTTGCAAATTGCGGAATAATTAAATAATATTAATTATATACGGAAATTGTAAAACTTATAAATTGATTTATTAGCAGAAGTTCGATGCTACGGATACATGTTCAACTTTGAACACAGACCAGTGTTGCACACAAAGTAGGCTAAAGTGTAAAAGAATATGCTGGAAGATCCCATGTGTTTCATGGTGGGCACAGGTAAGTTGTGATGGCTTATCCTTGGGGTTTGTCACCTCAAAGATAATATTCACAGACTCTTCTAGGATTACTGCCTGAGAGTATATCCCACCTTCGGCGCTTAAATCAGTTGAGTATTCTTACCAATTTTTCGTGACTTGTTTATTTGGACTGGAGGGCCTTAAAACGTGGATTTCTGTCTAAAACACATTCTTAAATTTTTCCTCGTAATACTTTCCTTCACACCATACATCTTATATGAGGAAATGAAAATAAAATTTAACTATATATTATGTAAAATATTCCAAATGATTATATTATAATGTTTAACATTGGTTATATTAATATAACGTTAACCTAGTAACAGTACTCCCTTACAAAGTGCTGCACCCCTGACCCTTCCTGGATTGTAGCGGTACAGATTTCATTTAATTTATTAATTATTAAGCCATCCATAATTAGAAGATTGTTCATTGACAACTAATAATACAAAAACAGCAAAAATATATAACAAAATAAAAACTCATCCGTCTTTCTTAAATCCCGGAAATAAAGAACATTCAGTTAGCCAATATATTCATTTTGGGAAGCGAAGCGAAGAAATTCAAAATAAATAACTAAATATTGCAATTTCAGTAAAGAAGAAAATGTTTCAAAGTTAGTAATAATCATGAAAAGATATTGCTTCCAGCAAATGTAAGGAACATGTCATGTGTAGTTTGAAAAAAATATAACTTTTCCTTCAGGTGTACACGCGGTGGAGTGAAAAAACTTGTTTCTATGAAAACTTATGATCGTTCTTCCTTCTAAACTTCCTTCATCTTGCCAGAATATTATTGTATATATTTCTTGTCGTTTTTTCCTCATATATATTTAACATCTTTGATACACAATGGGTGAATAATTTAACGTTTTAATTAATGTATGAAAATGTATTGTAATTGCTTAGATCTAATATGATAATTTTTTTATAAGAAGAAAGAAAAAAATAATAAGAATGAAGGCCGTGGTGAGCTGACAGGAGTCGAAAGGAAGTGGCACAGAATTTAACTCTCTTGGGAATACTATGCGATTAGGACTATTATCGCCTCATTTAAATTCGCTTACTTGTATAAGAAATATACCGTAAGGGAAAGTGTTGGGTTCGTGCAAAATTTCGAATTCGAGTTTTTGATAGAAATACATTCTTAGAGGTCCTCTGAGTATAAATAACCATGTCTCAGAAAATGGAATGTGTGTGTGTGTTTTGTGTGAAGAGCCTTGTTCAAAAAGGAAGAGTCGTACGTAAACCGAAACATATTCAGGACAGGTGTACTCCTGCAATGTGACAGAAACTTTTTCGTCAAAATCGACTTCTTGGACGTGTCATTTTATGGAATCGATAAACGGCTCTAGCTTCTATTCTCATTAAACTCGTTATATTAAAATAAAATTAAAATGAATAATTGTCTTTAATATCAAATACGATTTGCTCTCATCGAAGTAGTATTATAGGATTTAAGTTCAGGTATTTTAAATCATCTTCAAATTTACTTTTATTTGAAATTTACAAATTTACAATTTTTATTTATTTGAAAAAAGTAACCATCTATTTAAAAGGATTTGGTAAATAACCCACGGTGATATAAAGACATTTCTCTTTTCTTTTATTTAATCTTAAATTTAATTTTTGTAATAGTTTTAAGTTTGATTAGATATCTTTTTGTAATTTGTATTCTGAATATATATTTTTTTCTTCAAAGGTTTACAATTTATTATCTTAAGTTATTCAAAATACAATAATTACAACGTTCGATATTAAATTTATTTTACTTCACAGTTGGGCTGGCAAAGGTTTCTTTTGAACCCCTACCTGCCATAACACCAAATATAATAAAGACATGCTTTATTTGACCATGCTGCCCAAATACATTGCGTTGCTGTTACACACAGCGTAGCCGTCAAAGGACATAAATATACTGCAATACGTTAACATTTTTCAAATAATTATCATCAATACACTATATATAAGGTTGGCAAATAAGTCCTTTCGGTTTTTGTATTAATGTTTTCTTTATAATACGTCACAGTTTTCTGATGCAATTAATCCCAACAGAGAATTTTTGTGATTTATTCTATTTGTAATATGTAAACAGTTATGTCAGTTGACACTTGTTAAGGTTAGGTCAGTATGGTGTTTGTGATCCAACTGAGAAGATGGACGGAAATACCATGCATTATAGCCATATTTTGCTTTATTACTTCAAAAAAGGAAAAGGAGCTGCATAAAAAAATATGGTAGGTCTATGAACCCCTACCTGCCTTAACAGAACGCACGTGCCAAAATTGGTTTGCCAAGTTTCGAGCAGGGAATTTGGACATAAACGACGTGCCGCGACCTGGTCGCCCACAAGAAATTGAAACCATTGATGTTAGTTAAGGCGATACTCGATCCAAATCCATCCCAATCAGTGCGAGACATTGCAGAGGTCCTAGACGTATTACATACAAGCGTAAAAATCATTTGCAGAAGCTCTCCTACGTTTCTAGGCTAGATGTATATCTTGATGATTCTCAGTCTCTGACCGAAGCCATCGTGGTAACAGGCACTTCCATTTACGGAGACCCAGCAACGAACTATCTGCAACCACATCCAAAGGATTGCACCCAAAGAAGATAATGCTTTATGCATGGTGGGATTTCAAGGGTGTGATTTTTTATGAGCTGTTAACACAAGGTGTATCGATCGTTTCCACTCTATACTGCTCACAATTAACAAAATTAGATGAATCAATTCAAAGAAAACGCCCAGAACTGGCAAATCGAAAAGGGTGTCGATTATGACATCGCTAGGCCCCACATTTCGTTAGACACCCGAAACAAATTATTAGTCGTTGGAGAAGATGTTTTGCCCCACCCTCCCTTTTCACCAGACATTGCTCCTAGTGACTACCACTATCCGGTCCCTACAAAATTCCTTAAGTTGAAAACGGTTTGAAAATGAACAGGGTGTCAGGGAGCCCCTGGTCACTTTTTCGCTAATAAACCACAGACATTCTATCAACACGGGATTATTCAGCTGTTGGAGAGATTCAGTTAGGTATTCGAAAATAACGGACATTACATTGTAAATTAAAATAAAAATTATGTACAAACTATACTTAGTTTTGAAAGGAATATGGTCCGGGTGCGGTCAAGAAAAACTCAAAT
>NW_027109684.1:2070752-2084464 GCF_000696795.3 Halyomorpha halys
TTTTTTACATTTTATACCCCTGTTATTTTACACTTAGGTTTTTGTTTTCCTTTTGTAACTATGTGTTTGTATCTTTTTTAGCCCTGAAGAAGCCCTGCAACGTGGGGCGAAACGTTGTCTCATTAAATTAGTATATTTCTACTATTTGAGTTTTTCTTGACCGCACCCGGACCATATTCCTTTCAAAACTAAGTATAGTTTGTACATAATTAGTTTAAATAAACATAAATAGTTTTCTTTCAACAAAAAAGACCCTGTACAATACACTTCAAATACATATTTTTTTCTTAACAAACCAAATTTTAAATTGATAATAAACCAAATTTGTTTTTATTCCTATATACATATATTTTTTCCCTCCTTTTTCCACAAAGCCAAATTACAATATACAAATACATTCAATACATTATTCCCCCCGTTTCACTCCTTCATACATCTCCTCTCCAGGGATCGGCAACAACCGTTTAATCAATAAAGCAAATTTACAAAAATCGTCAATAGATATGTGTATAAGTAAAACAGAAACAAAACAATAAAAGTAGCGGAACAGCTTAATAAAAAAAATAAAAAACAATCAAGTAAATTAAAAAAGAACTAATACATAAATTAAAAAAAAAACATATAAATGAATAAATAAATTATAATACGCAAATAAATAGATAAAAAACACAGATAAATGTTATCAGAACTAATTCCCATCAGGTTATGATGAATGATACTTATAATTATATTTTCCGCCAAGATCGCTGTCCCTCAATAACACCTAGTTCTTCAAAGAACTAGGTGTTATTGGGGACTTTCTTCGTTCTATTCGATATTGTTCCGCGAGGTCCGAACCAGAGAATCCTTGAAACTTTGAAGTTGCATTTAAATTACATTTAATAATTAAAAGATATGGAAATTACTATTTGCCAAAAGTTTAACCCCAGAGGAAATAAACACCAGAGTAAAAGTTGATTTAAAATATGTTTAATTAGCTGATAGCTTAGGCTCTAACTCGGCAGGAATTTTAAATCTAAGGAGTAGTCAAATGCCAAATACATTCTATAGTTGGTAAAGCTAAAGGAAATTATAAAAAAAATATATATATTATCATGGCCTAATGATTTGCTGTATAATAAAATGATTTAACGAGCTGTGCTCGAAGGCATGTGTAAGCAGCCTTCGTTAGGGGTTAATTATGAACTACTCTTCTGCGTCTCATAGGATACTGACTACTAAAATTACTTTTACGGTTGTGTCAATTAGTTAGTTTTACAGCAAAAATGGTTTAAAACTTGATAAATTGGAAAATTAACCCAATGTCTGTCTAAATCATTGACTGAATCAAATATTTTATGTAATTTTAACACCAGTTGCAACACTTATATCTCATCTTCTTTACAATTTTTGTAATTTCGATGTCATTTTTGCTGCATTATTATAACTAGAGACCGATCGAATTTTCATGTAATTGCTTCATTCTTTCCCTAGCTTCAAATTTTGTCAAATCTCGAAAGAAATTAGAATTATAGAGAAAAAATTCAAATAACACTAATTTTAGATTGCGCAAAATTAAACGTTTTGGAGTTTTTCAAAAATTCTGGAAGTTTTTTTCTCTTCTTGAGCTAAATTTTGATTTTTCTTGTAAGTAATTCAAATATTTAATCATTTTATTATTTTTTCTTATACAATTTACAGTTTATACATGTCTACCAACTATAGCAAAAAATGTATTATCATAATCGGAAACAAATTTTTTTTTATTATTTTAAGTCAATTTGTTTATTTACTATATATTTTTTTTTAGAATTTAATTTTATAAATTTATGGTTTCATACAGTGGACTATTTAAATAATGCTGTAGTTCCTTTGATCCGATATCACTTTTTTGCATATTACCTAACATTTACGGACCCTATCCTTTATAATTTGATTACTTAAGCTGTACCACTACAACCCATGGTGTGCAAGAGTTAGGGTACCTATTTTATGATGGTACGTTAAACTCAGAGGGCTCTCGAGCCTACAGGGTTGACTTGCAGTTACCGAATACATAACTATCGGTCACAGCCGGATTCAAACCAGAGTTACTGTCACAGTGCATATTCTCATATATTACGACGTAAGGCCTATTTATATTTAGTTGATATTTGGCATGGATATGAATTTCTTATTATTGATTATAGTAGTGAAACAGTGCTTGCTGTAACTCGATTTGAGAGATAAAAGTTGATCTAGGTTCACTTCTATTGCGAAGACCAAAATATTTTTAATTGGGATAGGATCTATATTTTAATTTTGGTTGTTGTAACCGAAATAGTTTCAAAAACAAAAATGTTATCTTGTTAAATGTAGAATAACCTTATTAGTCCTTTATGCCCAGTTGGACTACACGAAAGCGTCGGAACTGATAAAAACTTTGCATGTATGACTACGAAAAGTAGTAGTAAATAATTTAACACAAAACAAAGAGAGAAAAAAAAGCATAATTTTTGTTCTTATCTACTTCATGCTATCAAGAAGCATATGTTAATGAGAAAAATATATTACGGTGTCCAGCGGGGTCCCACTTGTTTTTAAAAATTATTTTTTAATGTTGAGTGGACTTTTTTATCTCCTCAGTCTGGGGACGTCTGGTGATATCATCGGCCTGCTTACATTAAGCCATTGTTGTCTTACCACCCCTTAAAATAAATTTAATAATGTAGAACTTTTTTTTTTTTATGAATATAAATTTGCTATTCAAAAGAGAAAATTAATTCTCATGAAGGGATAGGCGGGATGTAGAAGGGTGACACTGTAAGTTAAAATTAAATCTCATTTCTAGCTCACCAGTAATCTTGCTATCTTGTCCCCTTCTCAGTTCAGAAATAGTTATTGCGTTCTGTAAGAAAACGGTCCCCATATATTCGGTGGTAGATAATCTTGAGTGTCTATTTCTTCAAATTTGTAAGGGAGAGAGTCAAGAATAAAAAAAAAAAACAGTTCAATGCTCCGGTATAGCTCTAGTTATTGATTTCAAAGGGTGATGGATTTTTTTTTTCTCATTTAGTTTTTCAAATTTATTTATTGATATTTACTACTGTTACTATTGTAGTAAAATATATACAACCAGTAAATTTAATGTTAGTTGTATAATGGCATGATGCAGACATGTGGAGAATCCACCCATTGATAGAATTCCAATAACATTTCTAGAAGAGAAGCTCTCGATGATTTTCAGAAGCATTGGAGGATCATCAGGTAATGAAGGAGAAGCCAAATTAGAAAAAACTGGGTTTGAGGGTGGTTGGGAAGTTTATTATGGATTGGTATCTGGTCCTGGCCTAAGCAGGCAACATTTAGGTTCTAACAGATGATTTGACTTGTGACAAACTAAGGAGCATTAAGAATTCTACGAAATTTATTGGATTGTAAGGATAGGAAATTAGAGGAATTCCATGCTTTTGTGGCAATTCCAAAGCAAAACTTCGCAAGTACAGATAGGCATCTTATCTTAGGCATATAAATGAGTCTTTTGTAATTAGTTGGAAGTTTAGATCGTCGTCTTGTAAATGTTGTAGTAGTCGAAATAAACGAGCAAATTCCTGTTTTTTTTTCAGTTTTGTATGAGGATTCCAAGTCTGTCGTCTGTCCAGATGTAACGGATCTGTTCTACAGGAATGTGGGGTATTATTAAAGGAAACTAGAAGAAATATTAAAAGAAGTCGTTGGTTGACGGCGAAGAGTAAATGTGATCAGGGGGGAATCATTGGAATTTATTTTAATACTCCAGTTTTGACACCATCCTTCATGAGTTGTTATGTGGGATTGCATGGTTTGATATACAATGGAGGAGTCATTATTCATTGATATTAGAAAAGTGTCATCGGCATACTTGGAGAGGATAGTGTTGGGATGTCAGCTGTAAAAACTTTAAAAAGAGTAGGACCAAGGATGCTATTCTGAGGTACACCAGCAGAATGTTCATTTCATTTAAACGTTAGAAAATCCATTGCCTTATAGGCGTTCAATGTTAAAATATTCAGCCGATAATCGCAGTTTTTATTTTTACTTTTACTTACCAACATATGAAATATATCATAAAGGGGAAACATTGATGTCATAAAATGATTCGAATCTTAGTTTTTAACAGATGAGTGATGAAGTTTTATCTACAGCTGACCAACCTATTCTATCAACCATGGTGGGGGGGTCATGTTTGTAATTTTGTGGGACCGCCCACGTTGAAAAAATTCAACATCCCAGGCCGGATTCGATCCGGCTCCGCCCGCAGATTGATAGACATGCGCCTAGCCACCTGAGCTACGGACGGCCCAGCTCTGATAAAATATCTGCCAAATTATTCAAAGAAAGGGGTAGGTCAGCAATTTCAAACATTACACAATCTTATCCTGGTGATTAGGATTGAGATAATAATCCCAACTTGGAATAAGACAGGTTTGAGTCTTTTCCACAAAAAAGAGAGACATTTTGATTCCAAAAAATATGGAGGCATCGCTCTTTTGCCTTGTGCCTAAGGCACGGACACGGATTGGCGATCCAGTAGAAGATGGTTCAACATGGAGAAGACGCGTGCACAGAGAATTATACTTATTTTTTAATGAGCCTAGTGTTATAAGAATCGTCGAGTTCAGTAGGCTGTGCCGAGCAGGCCTTGTCGCAAGTATGGATCTTCATAATTTCTCAAATAAAACTCATTATCGAAGAAATCTGCGGTACCAGATCCAGAGGCCATCGTCAGTTGACCGGAGTTACAACTCTTGAAACTATTGGTTATAATTTATTTTAAATTTTGTTTATGTTATGTTTTTAATATATTATTTTAGAAATGGTTCGATGATATTTGATAAGTACATATAAAATGGTTCCTATGATGTTTTCTTTTTCTGACAATAATAATTTAATGTTTTCTCTATTAATTTTAACATTATAAGAACGTTTCCGTATAAACTGAGAAAAATTTTGGTTTCAGGAAAAAATGCCAAAGCTTTATAGTTGTAAAATATGCGCATAAATTTCATCAAGCCTTCAGTAATCAGTTCAGCTTTTATAATGAAGAACGAAAAATGTGATTTTGAATTAAATAGGAAAAGAAAATCCAATCTCGGGCTTCAATCTTCAACCTGATCAGTTCTGCCCGGAACAGTTTTGTCATGAAATTCTTAAGCGAGTCACTTCGTTAACTTTAAGGATATCGATTTACCAAAAGTAAATCTTAGTTGAATTGTACAGATCACTAAAGAAACAGTTGCTGTTAGAAAGGCATAACAAATATTCTTTTCTACTCTGGACACTTTATTGAAGATATATAAAACAAGAAATAGTTTCTGGTTACTTTGTGAAAAAGGATTTTCTCCTGAAACATCCCTTTTGTCTTTGGGGTCATTTCCCCTCAGAGTGGACTTGAGGTAGTAGCCGGAACAAGAGTAATAAAACAGTCGATTCCGGCTATCGGATTGTACTTTAACTTTTCCTCAGCAGTATCGGAAAGTGTTTTGGTTGTCAGGGGCAGGAACTTCGGCTATAGCATTGTTCTGAAAATTGAGCACACGGTTGGCTTATTGTGTTGTATAACCAATTAATTGTAAAATTAATTTATTTTGTAATTATATATTTTAATAATAAACATTAAAGGATATACTTATTAAATGTTTTCTGTCAAGTGAAGTAATGTATACAATTTATTGTAAAAAAGTTTATTTTCGTTTTTAGCTTTTCCTACGTTATACGTTTTTAATTAATTAGTAGCAACTAAAATGGTAGGGGAAAATAATATGGACCACATTATCCATACGATTTTTAATTATAAAACTATGTAACAACAGACATCATCAGTTTTACATTGTATATAATTTTCTTTACATCTTTCGGAATTTTAAAATACTAAAGAAAATATAGTTTTAGAAGCTATTACATAAGCGGAAAATTAAAATTATGTAATCAATTATAAACTAGACACGAAAAATTTAAATGTAACATATGCTATACTCCTAATTAAATTAAAGAAGTGAGGATGGAGCTCCTTGCGTGTTTAATGTCCATTTTGCAATACAGGAACAGTTAAATAAAAAATCGAACAGAGTGCAATGTTAACTGCGTAGTAATAATTTATATATTTTAAACTTAAAAGCTCCGGAAAAATGAACAACTAAATAAAAGATGAAAATAAACAACAAAATTTTGTAATAATTTACAATAAGGTTTTCCAGGGTTTGTAGGCACGAAACTATATTTTATTAGAGTGACTGGGGTTAGAGTTGGGCAACTATAAAACTAGTAGATACGATGTTTATTATCAATGATTCATTCATGAGTAAGGGTCGTATCCATGGAAATTTTAGCTATTAGTTTCAGCTATAGGTAATATTTGCCCATCTCTGACTAGGTCAGTGGTCAATGAATTAGGGTAGAAAAATTATAAAGACGTAATATATATGTTTAATATTATACAGTTTCATAATAAAAAAAAAATTGTGTGTAATGTGGTTGTGTGATGACTGACTGACGTAGTACACAACTCTTAAAAATAAACGCGAAAGTTTAGGCTCCAAAATCAATGATGTTTTCAGCTATCCCAGCCACAGTGGCCACGTTGATTTATTCCAACGGTCAACTACAAGATAAATGCCACCCCGCCTAGGCCGGATTCTAACCGACAATGCGTCGTTTAAGTTTATAATACAATACACACGGCCTTAAAATATTTCTAGTTTAATGTTTTAAAAATAACATCTACAGAACGAGCATTAATTGAAATACTGGTATATCCAGAAAGGAGTTTTTCGCGGGAACAAGCAAAAAGAAGTTAACAAAATCTGATGAAATTTAACCTAGGGCCATTTTACACTAATCTGGAAACTTCATCCAAATTTGTGTCAAATTTGACAAGCCTTTCTTTGACAAATGAGGGTGCCGATGAAAATACGTTTACACATGCGTAAGAATGAGTGGAGTACGAAATCTATAAAAATCAGTAGGGAACCAATTAGGTAGAATCCCTGAAGAATTCATCAAAATCGAATAAACGGTTCAATTATGAGGGAACGCAAATTTAGTTTCAGACCACCATATAAACATGTGAAACCATTGAAATATTCTTACATCTCTGCCATTGGTATTATAAAGCAAAAAAATAGTTTTTCATAATCATTGTTTGTATTGAAATTTATTAGTGGTTGATCTAACAAATTTTCATTTTGTTGATATATTTAGTCAATGAGCGTTCCGAGATAAAAAGGGGAGAGCTTTAAACCAATCCCCTAAAGTAAGGCATTCAATATTTATTTGTATTCTCCAAAATTAATCGCCTTCTTGAGGTCTAAAGTGGATCCCGTATTTTCACGTAGCAAGCGTAGATAAGCTTTACCATATATACTTTTAAACCATTTTAGGAAAAAATATTATGTTGCCAGAGGTCTAGAACACTCGGCTATTGTGAGGGGTTGCTATATGAAAAAAATATATGTATTCATGTCATGTATTAACCAAATATAAAAACAAAGGAGGTTACGAAAAAAAAATAAGAAAAAATAAATGAATAATCTTCTGGAATACTTTTTGTGAACGTCGATTCCTACTGCTTCATGACAAAAGATAAAATTTGTTTACAACATTTTAATCTAATTAGAAAATTAATTACCTATTGTTTAATTGTTTCATTGAGTAATTTGACTAAATAAATGACCTGCAATTTTTTTTTTTAAATTTTTGGATGTGAGGTATACATTTTTATTTAAGGAATGATATTTTATTAGTAATAATGTTTTTTGGTTAAAAATGTATAATTAAAACTTTTATTAACAGATTGTCCTTTAGGATAGCCGAAAGGTTGGACTTTTAAAAAATAAAGAGTGTTTTGAGACATAACTTGGATACAATTTACTTTATTTAAACAATAGATAGAATTTGTTTCACTTGATTTTGTCTTAAAAAAATATAATTTTTTTCTGTTCAAATAACGTATCGATTTCATCTAAGATTCACAAAAAAAACTTATGATATGTATTAACCTCAATATTCTTTTTCAAATCTTGATTACAGTACAACACGGTTCACTATCCATCATCCATCCGTACTGGTTAAACCAGTGTGTATAGGAGAAATATTTATTCAAGTTTAACATTAATGTATATCTTACATACAAATCCTAATGTAGAGAAGATGTGAAGATTAATATAAGGTAATGTTAAACTTTATTAAACTTCAGTTGTATAAAAAATCAAAAATCATCTTACCTAGTTTAATAAAGGTAGACTAAATTTTAATAGCAATCAAAAAGTCAATTATTTTGTTTTCTTAAAACATACTTAGCGTTTTCTCAACACTTAATTAATTTTTTTGTTTGCATCGTATAATTTGATGAGCTACCAGGTTTCTACTGGACTTAGCTTTACAAGTTGCTGTAAAAAAAAAAGAATGTGTTGACGGATTGAATGAATCACTTGTCCGTGCAAAGTGTATAAGGATTGAATTGATATATAATAAAAATCCTTTCTTTTTTTTTTTATACCCTCCTCTGGAAAAAATAGTTGTCAAGTACAATTTAAATAGAGAGTTTATATTACGAATTGCTTAATCCTTGTCTTACCCAGAGGTATTTTATGGTAAAAAAAAATCTTCTTATTCTAACTCCCGTTAATTCAGATCAAGAAAGAAAACTGTGCGTGAGTGTTCTGTGGTCGAAGATTTTTTTTTTTAACCTTCGACCACAACGCACAGGTTATGGTTTTCTTTCTTGATCTGAATTAATGGGAATTAGAATAAGAGCTGTTAGCTTAATATTTTCTCGATACAGGCAAAAATAACCAATTTTAAAAATATTCAATGCTTTTAAAATAGAACTAATTTGGTTGTTTAAAAGAGTCAATAAGAATCAAGATTGTAAATTTGTACTTATGAGTAATCTATTGGTATTTACATATTTTCTTTTTTTCCATTTTTTCCTTCTTTACTAATTTTTTTCGGGAAAAATAGGATTTAATTGATTTTTAACTAAAACATGAATTAGGGAGACAAGTAAACAACTCTACTTTCTGAGGATTTATTATACAATAGTGAAGGTAGACATGCCGCGACTTGAGAATAGAAATAATAACTATACTATAATAGTAATAATATAAATATACTATTATAATATATTGGAAGAAGATAGTTGACAGTGTGAGGTAGATTGTGAGAAGATAGTCCGGATGACAGTCAATGAAGGTACCAAAATAGTTGAAAGAACTATTTATTGTTAAGAAAGTTTTTCTACTATTAAGGTACCTTCATTGACCGCCACCTGGACTATCTTCCAACAACCTATTATAATACAGTACTAACTATACCTAGTCCCATTTGATGCCAAAATTTCCCTATTACGTAGTCTATAAAAAAAAAATATTATTTTTTTAAATTGAGAGGTATATCAAAAAACTGAAATTAGCAAAAATTATACTACAGCTAAAATAATATTTAAATAGAAAAAGACGGTGCTAAATGTAATCATAAATGCTTCCTAAATGGGTTTGGATATTCACATCTTTGCTGAAGAGGACTCGACTCTCCAAGAAAAGAAGCTTAATTAGTGCTAAGAACGTCTAATAAATACTAAATAATAGTAAATTAAACATATTTCGTAATTTTTTGATCTAAAAATTTGAAAAAAAATCTTTATTTTCATTTTTCGTTTAGTAGAAAGATATATAAATAAAAAATTATAGTTGTTAAAAACGACCGCAGAGCAGGGTAAGAATAATATGATACTTAATTATCGTGAAGAGAAAACTGTGACATACTGTGAGCAACTACTGTCTACCCATTTTTTAACGTAAAAATTCCTTTCTTTCTATGAAACAACAGTGTTTCTGAAAATTGTCTAGTCAGAAATATCTAGAGATTAGAAACTTTCCGTACTTCTTTCGACATAATTTATTTATACAATATATAAAAGTTTTTTTCTCTTTCGATATGGCCCTTCAAATATTATCTCATATTTTATAAAATATTTTTATGATTGAATTAATTACTTCTTGTGTCAAGGATGAGCAGAAGATTATAATTATAATTAATACATAATTATAATTTAATAAGGATATATTAAACAAAAATATCTGAATGTTGTAATGAAATTACATCACAAAGGCTCAGAAGAAATATTTTCCCTGAAGCAGGTCTCTAATTTATTCAAAGAATTTATACCTGTTCCATTTTCTTTTTGATAAGATTTTCTTTACAGAATTTCTTTTGGGATTTTAAAGATTCATAAAGTTCACTACCAATGAACCTTAATGAACATTTTACATTGCTTTTTTAAAAATAATGCAATTTTGTTCCTTATTTCCTTAATTTTTAAATATTAAATTAAAACAGTTGTTTTATCTTTTCTTCAGCAAAGAGATATATATTTTTTCTTGATATTGTGTCTTTTCCTTCTTGGGAATAGCTGGAAGAAAAATACACCTTCCTGTATAATAATCTTGGAATAAGCAAAATTATTGATAATGTAAAACAACTTATTTAGCAACATATTTTCTTCTAAATTTCAGCATTTAACGTTTTGAATTGCATTGTGTTCGATATAAAGTCCTTAACTTTTCGGCATTTTGTTTTCGAGCTGTTCGTGGCAATATAGAGCAGTTTGAATTTATGATTATTATTGAGGTGTTGATAGTTAATTGTAAATTATTATATGGAGAAGATGGTCGGAGGAGGGGGGAGGGGATGCGGTCAGCAAATAACAAAAAAATATTTATTCGTGCTGACGTTTCGACCTGATTTTCAGATTGATAATGACCTGAAATTCAGATCGAAACGTCGGCAGATAATAGATTTACTCCTTGATTTGAACAGATTTACTGTCAAGTACTTGTAATGGTTAAATATTATTGACTTTTGTTATGTTTATGCTGTTCTAATTATTATAGAGGTATAGGTTTCATTACGTTCACGTGTAAGTTCATGCTTCTGGAGCCCAGTGTAAAATGTCACACGTGCCAAGAGTTTCTGGACTTTATCAAAGAGCGAAACGATACCCTTGCTCTTTATGTAGGGAGGAAAATAAAATAATAGCTCTGTTTGTCACTTTGAAAGTATCTTTTCAATATCGTTTATAAAAATATTGAATTAAGATTTATTTCATAAAAAAAACATCTAATGCTGAACAGAGTGTGCTTCTAAGGAGAATATTAATTAAAAGTTAATTAATATTGTACCACTTATGGTCTAGTAGTGTAACGAGGAAGATAATGGTCATATTGCTATAATTATGCTATTGGTTTTGGGAATCAAGAATTTCATTATTAGTGTGTTGTTTTCTCAAAATTATTGTTCCTTATTACTGACAGAGGATTTTTTTCGCTATAAACAGGTCTTTTACAAAATGATTCATTTTACCCTAGGAAGATTTAAAGCTATTGGAAGCACAAATGTATCTCGTCGAACTTTGTATACAAAATTAAACACTGTTTGCATATATTGTATATAATATATTAGTATATTGTATATGATTATCCGTCATTTGGCCATCTGTAGCCGAGGGAGTAAGGCGTTTACCTTAGCAACTTCGTTACTGCAGTGACGCCGGTTAGGTTTCATGGTTAGAATAATCTGAAGATACCTTCTCTGTCCCTCCATCAAGGATATCAGTAATTAAATTAGAAGGGCATGGTGTTCTAAAAGTGAGAACCAATAGGGGTAAGGAATTACTACGCTACGAGGGTCCATTTAGGGTGATTGTCCTCAGACAGTATAATATCGTCACTATTGAGAGCTTGCAGGAACCAAAGAAACGAAGGACGGTCCACGTTGAGCAGTTAAAAATTCCTGCCATGTTGACACCGGAAGTGCTTGGAGGCCCCTCTTCCCCTCATAGATTGTAGATAACCGCATGTTTTTTTTTCACTATTTTAATTTTTTTTAAATGTAATTATCCATTTTCCTGTCTGGAAATGCCACGCATGTACAGTGTTCTTTTAGTGATTAGTGGATAAAGTAGTGTTGTTTTAAACTATGAGAAGTGATTTTTTGTTGTTGTTTTTCTTTTAGGTAGGAGTATTTTTGAATTATTGTTTTTTTGGTGCACTAGCACCGTTAAAGATCTTGAGAAGTTGAGTTTATTTCTATTTTTGTAGATACGTTTTCAGTTTTAAATTCCTACGTACCTTTAGTTTTTCCTAATTTTATATTTATACACAGGTGCCCTTTTTGTGAAGTTTACGAGGATGTTATATAACTCTAGACCCAGAAGACGCACATATGTCTGCCAACACTCAAAATAAAGGAAATTTAACTTTATATAAAGTAGTTTAAATACGTAGGGATAGTAGTATTTATGATTTTCATATATGAATATATATTTGGCAAATGAAAAATTGGTCCAAACTACTGTAAATGAATTTATTTTTCTCCTCTTGGGCTCTTGTACTCTTTCACATCTTTTTTGGTTCTGTCTATCCATTTGGTCTTTGTCCTACTATGCGTTCTCCTACCAAATATAGTGGCATTCATTGTTGTATAGGGGTAGACCACAACATCTTTCTTAACAAACTATGAAATCTTCCTTTATCCAACAGTGCTTTGCGCTGGTTTCAATCCTTCCTTTCCGATCGCTTCCATATGATGTAATTTCCATATGATAACGGTGTATTATCGAATAATTCCTAATTAAAGTGATAATAACAGTTTGCATAGTTAATTGATAGTTACAAAGCTTCCTTTATCAAACTCTGGAATGCAAAGCCTTAGGATCGATCTAAAGTCAATTTATCTATACCAAATGAAAAAAAATAATTAAGAAATAGCATTTGCAAGAAAAAATATATTATTTACTATTTGTTTATTTTCTTAAAACGAATTTTGATTAAGTTTCATGAGTGTCGGTTTCAAATTTTCGTTTACTTGGCAATCTTTTAAAGAAATTTTATATTTGTTTTAAGTTATATTTATTTTTGGATTAAGATTTCATCTCAGAAAATTACTTCTAGTGGCTTTAAAAAAACTTCGATAATTCTGTACGTTTCACTAAACTATCATTTATACAAGGGTTTTCATAGTAAAGTAGCCAAAAACTACTTTAGTCTACTTTAATTATAAAATAAAAACATCAACATCCACATTAAATGTTGTTTGATGTGATTACTATGACAATCAAGACAGACTCAGGCATCATACTTCGACAGCAGCAGTGGCCAAACAGCAATGTACGTGTTTGACTGTTTCGAAAGTTTCAATTATCCTTCTTCGCAAAGAATTGAGATCATTTACCAGCCTTGAGTACTACTTTAGTTTAATGTGGCCCGATAAAAAAGGACGCTGGTGTCATCAAATCTAGAGCCGTTCGGTCACTGCTCCGGTGGAAAAAATATGCCAGACCTGTCTTAGTACTAAGATAATTACTTCAAAAACATTCATTATAATGATGTATTAATACGTTCATTATAACCTAAATAATTCATAACAATTAAAATCTTAAGGCGTGGATATTTCCTAGGCAACACGTAAACGGGTGTACCTCTTAGAAATGTTTTTCTTGTTTTGAGATGCTTAATTCATGCCTTCTTAGTCAAGTGTCCTAATTGAAAGGACATGACTCTAAAACGGCTTCTATTTACTTGGTAAAATGTTCAGAATTATACTAGTTTTATTTAGCCTGGACCATTTCTGGAATAAATATGAAACGTATTACAATCAAATATATTTTTTTTCTTGTGGAGGTGCTACTTGCTCCTGTGTCACGTCGAAAGAGATTC
>NW_027109684.1:2084542-2109639 GCF_000696795.3 Halyomorpha halys
TAAACTATAATAAATAAATGAATGGACCGATTAGTTAGTGAACTAGAAAAATGATGAGTAAAAATAACATTTTTTTTTTCTAAAGCCCCTATTTAAAATATATTTTGTGTTTAACAGAGTCTGTGTAGTGGAGTTTTGTTTTTATCTGAAACAACTTGTTACATTTTCAGATATGTACTATTTTGTTGTCATCATTTATAAATGACAAGATTTCAAAATGGAAATCAAATAATTTTTTTTTCTTACCTTCTGGAACAATAAATAATCATTTACAAATATATTCAATAGGAAAATGATTGGCTATATAATTAAATAAATTAAAAAAAATAAAAGAGTTGTCGGGGCATTTCCCCTGCACATGTACTGGTGTTTCATGCTATTGCATTTGTGATAGTAGGACCCAACGTCTCTATCCTGTCCGCTGATACCTGGGAAATGAAGTAGGGGTGCATAATTTATATTCAATTTCAAGGCATTGGACAATTCAGAGCCCGTAAGTATTTGTTTATCGTATATAAAGTTATTTGCTCTCGGGGTCTTTTTGAAATGGCGTACTCCAATGCCCTGCCACCAGCCAATTGACCTATTGACCTCGAACGCATTTTCACGTAGCGGCTGTTGTAGAGCTTTCACACTCCGATGCCTCCGATCAACGCCCAATCTATTGGCAAATTTAACGACCTCGGCCGAACAATCGAAAGTGGACTGGAAAAGATCATTGAGTACATTGGACAGCCGCTGAGCTATTGAGAACTTACTATATATTTTCATCAGGATCTGAATTATTTTATTCATTAAAAGTAAATAATTGAAATGGTATAATTTTATATAGGTTTTACTATGCAGTAAAATTTTCAGTCAAAGTATAATTTTTTATGTGCAAAAACAATGTTCTCAGAAGCTGCAAATATTGTTATAATAGCAAATTACATTTTTTTTTTTTTTAAATCTTCCGTCTGATTTTCAAATTGATTTTTCTCAGGGCCAGTAGTTTGAACATAGGTTGTTTCTCAACAACTGCATCAAATTATTTTAGATATGATATTACGTCCCGATATCCTTGATATATTTATCACCTCCCAAATTTTCTGTTCCCGGATCAATATCGAATCTATAGATGACCTTTCCTCAGACCACAATCCAGTTATCCAGCTATTCTTACATTCGAACTTCGTTCCTAAGCCCTCTCCTCCCTCATTGATTAAAGGAAGTGTTAACTGGGACAAAATTTGTGATGATTTAGAAAACAAACTGGAATTAAAAATTCCACTTAAGACTAAACATGACATTGACGAAGCCATAGAAAACTTTATAGAATCTATAAGATTTTGTATATACGACAACACAACTATCAGTAAAACTAATAATACCATGTATACTAACTTGCCACACCACATTCGCATCTTATTAAAGGAAAAACGCAGAGCAAGAGCGAAGTGGCACAGGACTAGATACCAACAGATAAAACATTATACTAAATTGACAAACAAACTTAAAACAGAACTTAAAAAATTCAAAACGCAAAACTTAACTAACTTAACTGAAAACCTCACGACTACTGACAAATCTTTATGGACGACTACTAAGAAGCTTCTCAACTTCAAGAATTTTAATCACCCATGATTCTTACTGAATCTCAAACATGGACAAAATCGGACGAAGAAAAATCTCAAATACTCGGTCAGAATCTTTCTAAAACCTTTGAGCCACACCCTGACATTCTTAATTCTACCAACCTTGAACCCCAAATGACCCTACCGCCTAAAGTATTTCATCCATCAGAGATATCCAACATCATCCAGAAGTAATCAACCCACAAAGCTCCTGGTTATGACCTAATTACATTCCATGTTCTAAAACATCTTCCTAGCAAGTCTGTTATATTCCTTACCTACATCTACAATGCTGTCCTCAGATCCACATATTTTCCTGACTCCTTAATCAAAATGATATCCTCTTACCGTCCTATCTCTCTGTTATCCATCATGGAAAAATCCTTGAGAAACTTATCTTAAAACGCCTGTACCCCATCCTAGATTCTAACCAAATAATCCCAGATCACCAGTTTGGATTTCGAACATCCCACTCCACTATCCAGCAATGACATTGTGTGGTTGATGTAGTCTCGTCTTCATTGGAGCGCGAAATGTACTGCTCGGGAGCTTTTCTTGATGTAGAACAGGCTTTTGATCGAGTCTGGCACCCAGGACTGCTATAAAAGATCCGTAAATTCCTACCCCCTACATATTATCTCATTATCCATTCTTATCCTCAGACAGGTTATTTAAAGTAAATCACAACAGCGCTTATTCATCCGTGTTTCCTCAGTCTGCTGGTGTACCTCTGGGTAGTATCTTTGGTCCTATCCTATATACAGTTTTTACAGCTGACATCCAAACCCATTCTAATACTATTCTCACCACGTATGCCGATGAAACATGCCTATTGTCTGTGGATAATAATTATCCTTCAATTGTATGCCAAACCCTCCAATCCAACATCACCACCCTTGAAGAATGGTGCCAAAACTGGAGGATTAAAATAAATTCCAATAAATCCCACCAAATCACATTTACCCTTTGTCGTAAACCTTTGTCTTGCCTCTCAGTATCTTTTAATAATACCCCACTTGTTCCTGTCAAACAGATCCGTTACGTAGGACTAAATCTGGACAAAAGACTGAC
This sequence comes from Halyomorpha halys, assembly GCF_000696795.3. Lineage (NCBI taxonomy): Eukaryota > Metazoa > Arthropoda > Insecta > Hemiptera > Pentatomidae > Halyomorpha > Halyomorpha halys. The sequence continues at coordinate 2,087,227 of NW_027109684.1, forward strand.
ATAGAATCCTCATACAAGATTGAAAAGACAGGAAACTGCTTGTCGATTCCGGCTATTAAAACATTTACTAGACAAACGGTCCAAACCATTACAAAAGACTGATCTACATGACTATTATAAGGCCAATCTGGACATACGAAGTTGAGCTCTGAGGCTCCACTAAACCATCGAATTTCTCTCGAATCCAATCCTTACAGTCCAAAATCCTTCGTAAAATCTTTAATGCTCCTTACTTTGTCACAAATCAATTCATCCATCAGGACCTCAATGTCCCATATGTTGCCGATTTGGCCAGAACAAGAAACCAATCCTTCCATCATAAACTTCCCAATCACCCAAACCAACTCGTTTCTAACCTGGCTTCTCCTTCACTACCTAATAATCCTTTTAGGTGTCTGAAAAGAAGATGGCCTCGAGATCTTCTCCTTTAGAAATATTTTTGGGGTTCTATCAATGAGTAGATTCTCCACATGTTTGTATCATGTCATAATATCACTTACAGCAAATTTACTTGATGTGTATATATGTATACAGTTGTAAATAACAATCAATAAATTATTAGAAAAAAAAAGATATGATATTTTTATTGACAATAACTAATTCTTTATAAAATTGTTTTAGGTGAGTACATCTGAGACCAGTGTATACAGAACTGAGTCTAACTAGTTGAAGATTACTCTGTTAAGGTAGATTATTTAGCTATGATTTTTATACATATTTTATTCTAAAAAATATATGAAAACAGGTTAGCTTATTTAAATCTGCAGAACAATAATATTCTGAGTAGTACTGTTAATAAAACTATAGAGGATTTCAGTCCTCGTCAGTTAATACCTAGATCTATAGATAACTAACTCTCAGTCAACACCCAAATCTATCTATCACTAACTCTCAATTAACACCTAAAACTATCTATACCTTACTCTCACTTAGTATCTAAATCTATCTATCAATACCTTTCAGTCTACACCTTAATCTCCTTACAAGAAAGAGGTTTAAGTGTTCTAAATCTATTCAAAGTACCAATGATGAAATGTTTCTTAAAAAAAAAAAATCATTTTTGTCTTCGTTAACAGTTTTTATTTGTTGTACCAACTCATTTATTTTGGATCACTTGTTTTCATGTTATTCATGCAAAGTGATGTATCTGAAGTCTTCAAAGGAAAATGTTTGAATTGTGGTTGCAGATAAGATGTATTCTTTAACCATCAATTGAGTATTTTGTATTTTTAATTAGTGATTTTATATATTCAGTTAATATTTTTAGGATTGTGGATGGTATTGAAAAATATATTAAAATATACCGAAATCCAAGATAGGAAAAGTTGCAGATAAATCAGTTTGGCTTAGCACCAATGATGTTTCTTCGTCATGAATTTTTTTAATCGCTCATGGTTTCCCTAATGTCTACCAAGCCTTAAATTCCTCAGTAAAATTAAATAAATAAAGTAATGAGCGGTGCTTGCATAAAAATCACGTAGAGCTTTAAATCATTTTAATTAATGCATTGTACCTCTAGTAAGCAGAAACTCATTTTGCGCCCCTTTCTGTGAGATATATATAGAATACTTCATTAATGTCTTCGATATATATCTCAGAAAGACATTAATGAACACTTATACATATGATTTTTATTGTATAATGCAATATTTAAACAAACTTTTTACTTACTGTAAAGAACTCAATTTAAGGCTGAAGTTTCTTCATATCTTGACTAAAAACTGATAAATGAATAAATAAATAAATTTATAGGGCTTTATATAAATACATAAAAGAAAATTCGGTAGGGGGGGTGATTAGGGAGTAGGCGGGAATTTCGACCTATCATGTTAATGTATAATGTATATGGATAAACAATTGGTTATCTTAATACAGGGGAAGGGGATTTTAAGGAAGGGGACTATATGTTCAATGAAATGTTTATCAGAAGAAGAAGAGAGAGAACCAACTGAAAATATGAACTTCCATGAAATGACCACTTGTCGACAGATCGTTCAGGGATCTTCTAGCCGCAATAGGAACAAATGGAGTCATTAAATGTCTAGTCAAAGAATCCCTCTTAACAAAATGTTATTATCTGGTTTTCTGTTTTCACAGAAAGTAATAACATTCAATGAATCATAACCTAATGAGAATATTTCGTAGGCGGATTGAATACCCCTTTAGGATTCCATTTCAAAGCGAAACATGAAATCTTAGTCGACTACTAAAAGGAACAAATTCCTCGTTACGTGATAACTCAGTTCCCAAATTGTACTGTGCTCCTGGTTCAAGTTGAAATGTAAATAGCTCGCATGATGCCCGTTGCATTACATACTATGTGCTAATTCAAGCCTTTAGCATAAATTCCGTATATATTAGCTTCATTAGCATAATTCCACAGTTGTGTTTACGTTTCCCATAAAGTTTCGGGTTGTTTCATAAAGTGTTATTCCGACAGGATTGCGTTGTTTTTGTTTTTTCTGTCCTTCATAATTACAGAAAATGGTCAAGTTCTATTTGATTAAACAATTATCTGTTAATATATATTTTTTTAAATTTTTCTTATGTTGTGGACACAATTATTTTCCACAGACTTTATAGGATTTATGCAGAGCTAAAAAAACAGTGAATATTCGGGTAATGACTATTAATAAATACATTTTGTAAATGAAATGTATATTTTCGTTACTTTGTCACTAAACAATCGAATTCCTCTCGAGTCCAAAATCCTTCGTAAAATCCTTAATGCTCCTTACTTTGTCACAAATCAAGTCATCCATCAGGACCTCAATGTCCCATATGTTGCCGATTTGGCCAGAACAAGAAACCAATCCTTCCATGATAAACTTGCCAACCCAAACCAACTCGTTTCTAACCTGGCTTCTCCTTCACTACCTAATAATCCTCTTAGGCGTCTGAAAAGAAGATGGCCTCGAGATCTTCCACTTTAGAAATATTTTTGGAGTTCTATCAATGGGTAGATTCTCCACATGTTTGTATCATGTCATAATATCACTCAATGTTCCATATGTTGCTGATTTGGCCCAGATACCAATCCTGCCATGGTAATCTTCCAAACCCACTAGTTTTTATCCTGGCTGTTCCTATCCCTCCTCGTCTAAAAAGGAGATGGTCTTGAGATCTTCTTCTCTAGTTATTGGAATTCTATCAATGGGAAGGTTCTCCACATGTTTGTCATTTGATATCTAATAGCAAATTTACTAGCAGTATATAAATGAATTAAGTCGTAAATAACAATAAATAAATTATTGAAAAATATATATTTTTGTAATTAATACTTTGAAAATATTATATAATAATTTATTACTTCTTTTCCACCTAATTTCCAAAGAATAGACATTAAACATTTTGTCTTTAAATTAAAATTTGCAAATAAACACATCGATAATTTTATTATATTTTTTTTACCCTACCTCGGCATAGCCAAAAGGAGAATGTTGTGTTTAAGGGAGCGTCAAAACCTGTTTATTTGTGGGTTTATAACAACTTTTGAGCAAATAACTCACCGATTTTCAAGTTAGATGACTTAAATGTTACAATGAGATCCCATGATTTTTTTTAATAACTATAGCTTAACATACCGAAACGTTATTGTATTAAATGGGTTGAATCTTTTATTTTTATTTATGACCTCATTTCCTTGTCATTTATAATATAGGGAGAGGTTATATAGAGGTAACCAACCTATTCCTATGGTAAGGGTCAAATTTTCATTTCATGTAACCATCATAAATATGAAAAAAAGTCCAACATCCAGGCCGGATTCGAACCAGCACCACTGCAGACAAGAGGCAGTCCCTCAACTCCCTCAGCTACAAACAACCCAGATGGGTTAAATCTGTCCTTCAGCAGGTTTGAAACCATTTTTTAACTGCTCAATGATTATTAAGTTCGGTGTCTCAATATACCTATATATAGTAATGTCCCGTGAGTGTTTTAAAACAATTAAAGTTGAAAAAACTAAAAAAAAAACTTTTAAATTAAGTTACTTGTTTATTTTTATTGTTTTACATTTAATGTTTCTAATTTTGATTTAAAACTTGTAAATATGTATATAAACATTAATTGTACTTTCAAATTATCTTTTGTTTATTTTTGCTCTATTATTTTCAATATTATTTTATTGGACGTTTGTTACCTTATGATTTATGAATTTTATTTTATTGTTTGCTTCTTATTTATTTATTTTTGTTTTGTATTTAAAATAAAACATTGTTGAATTTGTATACTATTATTTGAACGTTACTTTTACATAAGAATTATTTGTTTTTACTTTTTGTTAATTATTATGTATCATTTTCCGAATTTTTTATTATAAGAGAAATTTATGATGTTTTCTTATTTTTTTTTTAATTTATGAATTTCACCCTAAAGTTATACTATATGCATATAACCTATTTCAGGGTGAGTATTGTTATGATTCTGAGTAGTAGAGAGTCGCATGCATATTTGGAAAATGTCCAAACATGTTCTTTGTCACGCCCTGGAACTATAACCTCATAAATAAAAATACAGGTCGAAAATAAATAAATAAAAACCATTAGAACGAGTTTGACAGAGATGATAAAGTAAATTGATATACTATTGCGGAGTCCCGTCTTTTGAACGGTTGGTATCGCTCTCTCTCCCAAGATAATATTGATTTTTCTAACCTTTAATTAATTATAATTTTATGATTGCTAATTATTTGGGGCATTGATAGACATAGAAAAGCTATACTTCAAAATTTTATCTGAAGAGGCTTAACAGTAATCACAACGCGATTACAGTACGTATTGTACATTAAACACATTAGTGTTCAGTTGCAAAGAAAAAAGAGCGATAACTTATTCTTACTGCCACATTAAAAAAAAAATTATTAATAAAAAAAGTGTATTCTGCTCTTAAATTCAAATTTCAGCGAATATCTAGTGAATTAACTCTCACAGTAAAATAGCTTGATTGAAGTGTAGATGAGATACCTTTACATCATTCCTCCCCTATTTTGAATATTGGGGTTCACAAGATTCGTTTCAGATGTATGAAGAAAAGAATTTTGTATTTGACCGCTCTGATATACAATTAAAAATATTCTTATTTTTCCTTAAATGTCACATAACATGTTCTTTTCTTGAAAGGAGACATTGAAGCTAGCATTCATTTATTGGTTTGTTGGTGGGCTCAAATTTCAGAATGAAATTTCCCAAATTCACAATTGGATTCCATTTTTAGCAAATTCCATTTTGGTAGCATTTTTTTAAGGCTTTGAAAATCCTTGACCTTTTATAGGTTTTCTAGTTTAAAACTATACTTCTTATATTAAAAATATTTGTTTAATTTAATTTATTAAAATGATAATTTATTTAATATTTAATATTATTTTAATAACACGAAATTAATTGATTTTTCATTTGAAATCATTTCATTTATTTTTATTGAGACCAAATACAGTTTTCGGAAAAAAATGTATATATGACAAAATTAATATTATTGATAGTCTAACGACTACCTAATATCAACTAACTTATGTTTTAGATGTCAATATATTATTTTATCGTTATTATTATTCATTTTTTTTTATTTAACTATTTTATTTCTATTGTGATTATCGATTAATTTATTTTTTTATATTCAATATTAATATACAGTATGATTGCATTTATACTGTCTACTCATTACCCTTAAGTATGACAGATTGTATTATGTCGTAAAAAAATTTAGACAAAAAAATAAAATAAAATTCTACTGCTAGTTCTATCTCTTGAGTTAGAACATTTATAGTTGCCCTTCTTTATTCTGTTACTTATTTTAATTTCAGCTAATTATTATTTAATGTAAATGGATTCTTCCTTAATTTACGAAATCATAAAAAAGATGGATTGATGATGTTTGGTATCTCTGAGGAGGTCACAGCCTTCATAATCTGTGTCCATTCTTCATCTGGTGTCGGATTGTATATGGCGTTCTCAAGTGACGTTTCCTGTCGATGAACCGATTTCCGGTCATCCATCTTTGCCTTTGTTGAGTAGGACGTCAACAGTTCGGCGAGAGGTATCCTCTATAATCAATAAAAAGCCTTTTCATCTTATGGAAACTATATATTTGCCTGAGAGTTAATATTGCTATGCGATATTGAATTGCCGATAGAAAGTTATTTAATCATTATATATTCTCATGAAAACAAATGATTTTATTATTATTCGTCTTCTAAATGTGTGGAGGGAGACAATGGATAATTTGGATTAAGAATACCTAATGCTTTCATTCAAGCCACTGGTTCCAAACTGGTGGATTTTAAGAACCTTGGGGCCGCCGCAGAAGAATCGGGCTACACTAGTTTTATGAGAACTTATTGTTAAAATAGGGAGTGATGGTAGCAGGGTGGTAACGCGCCTGTCTATCAACACAAAGGTTGCGATTTCGAGTCCCCGGCCCTTTCCAGAATTATTTCAAGCTTATAATTATACAATACTCACTAACAGCATCCCCCTGGGCATTTGTGAGGCCCGTTAGCCAATGAGTGACACTCACAAAAATAGGCATGGGAGTGATGGACCCATCATATGAAAACCACGTCAAGAAACGCGCGATGTATTACCTTAGTACATTGCGCGAGGCCTAGGACCCCCACGGTCTGTCGAGCCTATAATAATATTGTTAAAATTATTATATTATAATAATAAAATTATGTTATAAATTATTATATATGGGCGTTAGTTGAAAGATTTTACGAGGTAAAAGCACTATAAACGTTTTTAAATCTGCGTATTGAGGCAGTATATAGCTGTGCGAATTTTAGTATCTGTCTTAGTGGTCCACATACGTCTACGGGTTATAAACTTCTGTTTTAAACAAAGTGACTTTAGATTTCATACAATTAATCAACTTTTTTTTATTTTATAGTTATTTTTAAACTATGAAATGAGAGCAATAGAAGTTAATTTTCAAGAATTTGTGTCATTGAGATTCCAATGGTTACCCTTAGCTGGCTGGCATTGTTTTGAAATCCTATTAAGAGAACCAAGAGCAGACTAAGCGGTAAGCGGACTAAACGGACAGGTCCTTCCACGAATAGCAAAAGCCCACCCGAGGTCTTGAGATATCATAATTCAATGACTTTGGGAAGGACCGTAAAAGCTTTAAAATGAAATTATTTTAAAATTAGGCTGTGCATATTTCACTTTTAATTATTTATCGCTTTGAAATTTATTTATTTAAATGAATTCACAACGTTCAAAATATTCCTATTAAAATAATCCAACAAATAAAATGTTGAATTTATAGCCTATATTTTCAGGGTGCGGTTGGGAGGTAATCCGTCACTGATGAGAACCTTTTGATAGTAAATGTAAAAAAAAAAATGATAAGTATATTTCTGATCCTAAAATATTCTCTAAACACATCTAGGCAGTTTGATGTATAAAAACCACGAAAAAGCGTTGTCCAAAAATTAAGAAAGCCCAAAAACGAAGTTGGAAGTATTACGTCTCACAAATAATTCAGTTATTTTTTTAAATGAATGATTTATTAGACAATTATTATCATTAATTTCTAATGTTACTTTTCTTTTTTGATAGTTTATTAAATTTTAGACATTGCCTTTTTCTCTCTTAGGCATGGATGTTGTCTTTTCTTCTCCCTTTAGGTATTTTTAAATTCCCATAGCTTTTTTTTCGACCACTGAGGTAGAAAACCCGCTGTCTAGAAAAATATTAATTTTCAACACTTCACAAAAATTAAATTCACTTTTAGAGTTTCAAATAAACATTTAAAATTTTTTTCGACGTATTGTAATTAAATTAAAGGGTTTAAGATTATTGCAAAGGGGTTTAATTGTTTTGTATAAAACAAAATTTTGTTATTTTTCTTCCAATGACATTTTCGTCATAGCAACAGCTAATAACTAGTACGAAATATTAAATATTGTTTTTGAAATTAATAGGAGGTTGTCAGAAAAAGACATTAGATCGAGTGTTCTAAAATAACTCGATATTCTTCTCGAAATTTAGTACATAATCAATATGTTTAATACTTTGGATATTCAAAATGTTTTTAAATGACACGTTACCAAAAACATTGTATGTATTAGAGCATCATAATGATCTTAAAACTAAATAAAATACATAGCATGTGTATTACTAAAAGCATAACATTTGTATTATTAAACAATTTAAAATGTTTTTTTGAGATAGCAATAGCAAATCCATGTGGGGGCCATATATTTAATTTAATACTTAGATGTGTGATTTAAATATAATGCATTCAGCCGCATAGTACATATCTGACATACTTTGTGGAATGCAGTTTTTGGGTCCATCAGATTCTAAAGTAATTTTATAGAATGTTACCTTTCATGATCGTGTGATTAAAAAAATAATTTTACCAATATTTTGCTTCTAGTAAAATGTTCAAGGTGAAGTACTCCTATGATGGTTTTGCTCTTGTACTAATCATAAATTCGAAATTGAGCAATTAAACCCATGAGCAAAGCCATTTTGGCAATTAATTTAAATTTGTATATTTTTAAAAATAATTAAATAAATTAATTAGTCAATAAGGTCCCTATATATTTTAACCACAATGGGAAGGTCGAGATTCAGGAACTTGGAACAAAAGATCATTGAAATATAGAAGGAGCTAGTCCAATAACTCCTAGACAGAGCATATTAAAAAAAAAATATTTTAAGTATTCATCTTCGTATTGTGTACTTGACTTATCAACGAAAAAAAAATTCTCTAATTACATGCAAATGTAATAAAAAAAAAATTGAGATGCATCTGCCTTTAAAAATGTCTCTATCATCGTAGGAAGGTCATTTATCATATCTTTATTGGAATTTGTTGGTATGGGTCCGCTGAAAATATGACTCACGTCGTAAAGGATTCTTAGCTACATAAATTTCTATTTCAGCGGAGGATGAACTAAAGAGTGATTAATGTAACCCGGGCTATAAATTTTCTCTCCCTCCTGTTGAACATTATGCACTGAAGAAAATATAACGAATCAAGAAATAAAAAAAAATACTGATCTCCCAATTTAAATCTTTTATTATACACCATAATTCTGTATTAGCATTTTCTGTTTTTTTTTTTGTTTTTTTTTCGTACCCTCCTAATTTTAAATTTGTTTCTTATGTGTACATATGGTGAAGTGTGCCATATGTACAGCTGGTATTATTGATACCTTTCATTGCCTTTAGGCATTATAAGGTTGTATAACATCCTAGTTATTTATGTGGCTTGATTGGCTTACGCCAGTAGATTATTGGAGCGGGGAGGGGCCGTTCCGCTGGTGGTGCATTTGCATTTTCTGTTTTAAATTTTGTTTATTTATGTAGTGCAGATGAATTATATAGTTTCTGGGCATAGGGGGTCTAAACATTGATAAGGAATATTTGCAAAAATGAGCAAAGCCATATAAGTGGAGTTCAGATTTAAATGCGCCATTTTGTGAAACAAATGAATAATTCTTTTGTTTTGTGCCAAACATTTCTAGCTGCAACTAGTTGTTATATTATTCAAGAGATGACACTGCCTGTTTCGATTGTTATGATAATTATTTATTTTAATTTTATAAATGCAAAGATATAGCTTTGACTAAACTCAAAGATGTTATATTTTTCAGTGAACAATAATTTTTAATTTCTCAACACACTGTAATCCTCTTTGGTTTTTTGAACATCAATAATATAATATATCACTTCAAACATTCACACAATCAAGGGTACCCTCTTAATTGGAATAAGTGGACTCAGGATGGCTCCTGAGCTCACAGGCTAACAGAATAAATAAATAATCATTTGTCTTTAATAAAACGGTGCCTTACCGCTAAGCTGCTACCCAAAATTATGATTATGATTGTATAATACAATTATATATTTTTTTAATAAATTTAAAATTGTTTTAAATGTTTGAAAACGATTATTTTATAAATGGACGTAGAAATTAAATTAAAAGAAAACAGGAAACTAGATAATAAACTACACCAGGAGTTTAAACATCACCAGATGAGGACAAGTTTAGCAGGGAAAAGTGTCCCCATTTTCAGTTGCACTAACCTGCAGTTAGTTGTTTGAAAATGACGACTAAGAAAATGGTTGATAATTAAAACTGACAGCTGCTTTTTAATTACAGATAGAAAGCTAGAGATCAAAAATTTCGTTATGATTCGAGAAGAATCAATGTAGCAAGTTTTAGGCATATTGTTTAACGGAGGGTTACAAGGAAGAGAACGAAAAATACCAGAAAACCTACGATTATTTTTCAACAGAATTTTAAAACCACTTAGGGTAAGCTAAATTTCTTACCTCTCCATTGTTTGTTCACACCTGACACTACCGCTGTGGCACACTCTGCTACAAGAAACACTTTTACGGTATCTCATTTTTGCACAAATTCCGGCAATTCTTAATTTTATTTCTTTGTGTTGTTACATTAGAATATAATTTAGTTTTATACTCCGAATCCTCTATTAAGTTTGCATCAATTTAGAGTTTTACTCTCATATCATAAATTATATATTACATCCCTGCTTATTAATGAATGTAATAACATAATCCATGTTATCTATCTTTTTTTTTCTATTTTAATTTTATGAAACCATTAGAAGTTGTATAATGAAAATAATCCATAAAACATTATAGATTTTTTATAGTTTTAGCAACATTTTATAAATAAAAAATCCTTTTCATTATTTCTTTATTTATATTTCTTTTCTTTACCATAAACAATATTATCTCTCTTGTTTCTGAGTCCAATTTATAAATAGAGGACCACTGTGTTATCATTAACTTTAATTTTATGATCCATAAAATCGATAAAAAAAAAGAACCTGATCTTCAAGATAATAAATTCTGGCCACGATCTTTACGACAAGGTGACCCGATACAAATTCAAGATGGGAATTGCCCAACAGACAACCGTAGTGGGTGACTAATTGTGTATTGTCGTTTTTGTCTTACAGCGTTCTTGATTAGTTCCCCGCTAACTTAATTAGATCCTGTAAATTACAAAAGGTCGTTCGAGCTCTTAACCAACAAACAAGGATCTTAATCTACTGTTTCGTCTTTGCCTTCAGAAATCCCTCGGAATGCGAAGAAATGATATATTTATACACAATCATACATCAAAGTATCATTGTATATTTGCAGCTCTCATCCAGAATGAAATAGGCACAATCCAAAATTTCTAACGTCAGAATTTAAATGATTGGACCCCTACCATCCCAAAGTACAGTTAGCTCTTAAACATTAGACATTTTTTATTTATTTTTTTAAATTAATTAATTTTTTCAGGTATTCCTTCCAGGTAATTTCTGACATACAGGAAGGGAAGTTATTTAGAGTTAACCAACCTATTCTTACAATGATAGAGAGAGGAAAGTCTATGTGTGTGGTTAGAATGTGACAAAAAGCTTCTCCTGGAACCAATATATAGGAGCCTGGGCCGTCTGTAGGTGAGGGTTGAGATTGCAATCTGGGAAATGCAGTGGCGATTTCATTTCTGTACGGGTACACAAATAAAAACTTGACCCTCCCCCACTATGTTAGAATATGTGTGGTGCTCTGTAAATAAAAATTTCCTGTTCCATATTGGATTGGAATGTCGGATTGGTCCTTTTTTTTTACATTACAGTGAACTAGATGGAAAAGATACGTTTTTTAAACCATTTCAGGATCTTACAGAACATTGAATATTCATTAAACCCATTAAGATGAATTTAATAGAATAGCAACCACAGTAGCGATTTTTGGATAGTGGCAACCAAGGCTTACGCAAAGAAAAGAAAATTCTTATGATGAAAGTGGTTGAATTATCTGTGTCAACATTTAGTTACACGAATGAACATAGGAGAGGGAATCGGTTCTTCTCTGCCTTTGATTTAAACTTTTCTTTCCAGGCGATTAACTACAAAACGCAGGTTTTTTGAAATTCTCGAAGCTGCCATCTTGTCAGAAACTAATAATAGCATGCCACAATATAACGAAATATGAGTTAATGGTATTTAAAATAGACAGTATAAGTGTGTAAGAACCTGTATAAATAGACAGGGCTCGGACATGTTTTATATTGCTGATGTAATAAAAAAAATAGATATTTCTGAATTTTTTCTCCAGAAAATAATTACACCCTCACCAAACATTTCAGTGCACTAAATTTGTGCTCTGCATTATTTGATTTGAGCCAGTACCTCCTCCCACTCGAACCTGATTCCTCTTCACGTTTTGGCAAATATAACGGGGTGCGATGCTCAAGCAGTACCTGTTATTTCCGTCAAAATGAAAGCATTCCATCCAAATAAATAACTATTTTAGCCTTGATAAGGATCTACAATGTGGATAAATTTGTATATTCATTTTATAAAGCTAGGAGGATCATGTGCTCAAGAGCATAAATGGAATGACAGCTACTGGTAGTAATTGTGTATTTATGTTGCTATAGTCAGCCTTGTTCAGCCGATGGATTAGTTAAACAATACTACGCAGCAAACTATTAGAAACTATTATATAAGGCAGACTATATTTATGCATTTTATCATTAAATTCATCTTTCCATGATCTGTTTTTAGGCTCTTATCTCATTTCACATGTTGGTATGCCGAGTTATCCAGTAATGCGAACGCTTCTTTCCTAAGTCCACATAAGCTATAAACCCCTATATATCGTTGATCTTTTCAAAGTGAGTTTTTCTATCCATCCTTTGAATATAAGATGCTAACCTTTCGATTTGTATATCCTCTGTAATGGAACAGCCCCTTTTAGTAAATCCCTCATTACTCGTTCTACTATTTTTGGAGTTCCTTAGGCCAGTTCCAAATACTTTAGTCTGTGTAACGCTTCTTTTCCTGGCAAATGTTTTGTCCAAGAATAAAAGTTTTCAGAATATACCTTAAGTAGTCAGATTTCCACTAAATCCATTTAGTCCCCCACTTTTGAATCCCCGGCTATACACGATCCTATAAAGGTTTTGTCAAAAATTTAGCCAATTGCTTGTTTGCCAATAGTTCGTCAGATATGCTACGATTGTTTATTCTACATTTTTGCAAAAAACCGATTTAGTATGAACTTACTTCCTAAAAAATATTTAAATAAATCTAAAGACAAGAATGATCAGATTTGTTTATTTATTCTTAAGTATTAAAATCTTGCACACCCTTGGGAAATAAGTAATAGTGATTACTACTACTTAAATTATGACATTCAACAAAATATAAAAATAATAAAATCTACATGTATTGATATGTTTACGGTGAAACAGCGTTTCTAGGGCTGATCGGGATTCCACAAACTGCAGTTTATTATTTTTGTGCGTGGTTATATTTATATTATATATTTCTATCAGCTCCTGATGTGAACCGACCTACGATTCTTAGAAAAATATTACCAAGAACTAGTGTCCATCCCCCTAGCTATGTTATGCTAGATGTAACTCATCATTAGGTATCCTTTCCAATGGTATCGTATTCATCAATTCATTAGGCTATGATAATGAGAAGGCATGCAGAGATTCTAAACAATAAACTAAAGTCAGCTTAGCTTTAAGTTATATTTGGCAATATTTACATTTGAGGTATACAGATATAAGAGAGAGTATGATAAACCTATAATTTACTTTAAGTCTATTTAGTATGCAATGAATTAAGGATAATAGATGTGACCATATTCATATTTAAATTGGCTCTAATTTTAATCACTTTTGCCATTCAAAGCACCGACTTAGGATTTTTACTTATCTTAAAATAAAAAAATAAGGTCAACTACTGGAGTTCTCAGATTTGACAAGATCACGTTAATCAAGTTAAAAAACAAGATTTTTGAAGTTTTGACGCTACAACGATGCACCTAATATTGGAAGCTGCTGATTGTGCTTGGTAAATAATTACTTCTCCTGAATGTTTACATTAATTTTAAATAAAATAATGATTTGTCTATAATTAAATAAAATATTTCCTATGCTCTATTTGAATGCTTAACGATAAATAACCTATATACCACAAATTCTTCACTACTTAGGTACGGTAGCCTAACAGTCTCATACTCTTGGAACTATCTCATCTTGCCATCTTGTAATTGGTCTTCCTCTCCTTCTAGAGAACAAAAACTCTTCGTGGCTACTCTGTTCGTGGTTATTTCGGACCACCTCCTCCTGTCAAATTTGGCAACATGACTCTCCTTCATTTTAGTTGTTGAGCTTCTTTTGGTGGACTTTTAACTTTAATCCTAGATTGTACTTAACTGTTGCTGATGTATGTCTTTTCTTTTTATACCTATCATGTTTCTTCAAAAATAATTTGTTCTCACTAATTTTCCAATTGTTTTCTGTATCGATCGTGTCAGAAATCCATATGAAATTACTGAAAATACACATGTTTCCAAGACCTATGCCCTTAGTCCGAAAGGTAGATGACTTTTAAAAATTTGTTATTACATCCTGTTATATCCTTCTATTTTTTCTATCTTTTCTTGTCTTAAATGAAATGGACTGTTTTAAATAAAGATATTATTTATTTATTTTGTTTTGAGATAATAATATTCAATTCCACGAATTCGCAATGCCCAAAGTGTTCTCTGACCATTTGTTTCCTCTCTGTTAATGTATTGGCAAAAGTAATAATATCGTCTGAAAACTAAATTCGATAACTTGCATGCATATATAGGTATGCCATTTCCTTGTTTATGGAAGATTAAACCCCCACAACTTCACTAGATCTTCGATCTACCAACTGTTCCCGAGTTTATAAAATGGAGGCGCATCAAGTACTTTGACTTGCTGAAGACCAACATCAACCCGTTGTTCAGGACACTAACGCCCTCTTCAGTTCCAATATGTTGGCAACTGCGCAGTTTGCAAGACCAATCACAACCAGTGCAAACAGACACACATTTAGACTTAGTTTTCTGGGACCTACAACAATGAACACAAATGCAGCCTTTCTCACTTCTTAAAAGCCTCCTTAAAAGGAGTGAAGAAAGTGAAAGGAGAAAATTTTTATCATTACAAATTTATATGTATGAATTTCTTAATTATCGTCTTAGTAGAGATCTTATTTAAAACTAATGGAAGGGGATAACCATTTTTGACACCTCTTCGAATTTCTAGTGTTCTATTATTACCATCAATGACTATGAAGGCCGTATTGTTCTCATATATAGTTTTTAATATTATTCATCCCTCTTCTCTCAGTTTGCTGGTGTTCCTCAAGTTAGTATCCTCGGTCTCATCCTCTACACAGTCTATACAGCTGCATCCCAACCAATCCTAACACTATCCTCACCACTTATGCTGTTGACACATGTGTGCTAGCAGTCAATAATAACCCTTTCACTGCATCCCAAACTCTCCAATCCCATATCGAATCCCTCGAAGAATGGTGTCGTAATTGGATGATCAAAATAAATCCCATTAAATCTCCTTTACCCTTCGTTGTAAACCTACTGACTGCCCTACAGTATCCTTTGGAGCGTTATTGCTCTGTTGTTCTCAATGACATTTAGATCTACATTTTTATACAATAAAAGCGGTTTATTTATTGAGAAGTAATTAATAATTGACAATATGAAATATTATAAAAATCTTGAATAAAAGAGGGTGAGAATTATTTTTGTCTAATCAATAATAGCCACACGAGTACTGGTACAGGAAAGTAGTCGTTAGTATGCGTCCGGGATTTAATTAATTATTTTATTATTCAATGGAATTCCCAACTGGAAAAGAGCATGCTTTCAGGACATAACAAGGCACATTACATGAAATATAGGGGTTAATTGCTAATTAACCCAAGCACCCATTTTCCTGACCAGTAGTTGCAGTAATTTAAAAAAAAAAATCTAATATTTATTCCAAAACTATTTTTGGCACATGATTTCTTACTTTCACCTACCTGTTTGTGGAATAGATTCTTAGGAAGTATCACGATCATGAAAAAAATTTAATTCTAATTTTTGACGGAAATAAACGTTTCGAGGTCCCCCTCAATCTAAATAACAAAGTAAGCAATGTGGTCTGTGTGTTTGTACGTATGTGAAAAACAAAAAGTCGTATGAAACTGAAATAATTTATTTAAAACTATCATATTCCTGTTATGCAACTTTTTAGATAAGATCGATTGACTGGAAGTGTCATTTTTTATAATCAATTATTCACATTTTTTCCCCCGTGCATCTCTGTCGTATTTGTATTTATTCTGTCTTTCCATACGATTTTTGCCTGTTTCCTACAATTCATTGTTGTGTGGTGGCGTCCTGATGGATTGCTTCGAATCACTTGTCCTGCTCATCATAACCTCCTAATCTAGGCAGGATGACTAATTATATAGAATCATTATTTTCAATATTGATTCTGTCACGATTTGGCATTGAATAAATAGTGAAGAGCATAATGTAAATTTTAGTATATAGTTTTTCAAAAGAATAATTTGTAAAAACGGACTTAAGCGAGCTGCATATGAAACTTCAAAAATATAATCTTTATTGCTTACAATGTTTTTATCCGATATTGACGGAGCTATAGCCTAAATAGTTAAACAAAAAGACTTAAAAAAATTCATATCCATTTTTGTGCTTCTGGTCCTATTTATTATGTTTAAAAATATTGATAATGTTTGGGAATAAAAACTATGCTTTTAATATACATTTTCACCCAAAACATCTTATGAACCGATTTTGATTAAATTTAGCATGCGTATTTGTGTGAAAACGTGAAGCTTATTTAAGTGAAATAAATATATTATTATTTAAAGAAATTTTTGTCGTTTTTACTCAGCTCATGTTAAAATGTCAGAAAGAATTGAGATTGGATAACAATTTATATGTTATTTTAAAAATAATTTTGCAATTTAATTTAAATTTATTTGGAATAAATAAATATTATGATTGGTCTTTTAGCCAGCGATTAGGAACTACTCTGAGACCCCTCTGTTCAACTCGTAATGTAATATTTTTTCTCCTCAGCAGTAAAAATGAGGCAGCAATAAAAAGAAGTAATATCATAAAGGCTACCCCTCCAGGAAAGGCCCCATAGAAGCCCCTCGGTTCAGGAATATTTACTTAATAGCAAGGATATAATCCTGGGAGGAGAAAGTGAAGCTAAAATTGGTCAGGGCGTTTGACAGTAGCAAATCGTGTTTCTGTTATACTCTATCGATAATAATTGCAATAGTTACGTTGGTAATTGGGTACTAACAGACATCCCGTCCAAATGTAACTTCTATTCCTACTATATTTCAAAGCTCTGAAGTATGTGTTCCTCTAATTAGATTTTTTTTTTTGCATTTGGTGTCGACATTATTATGACGGAGTTGTTTTTTGGGAGATAAATGTTTACATGTCGCCATAACTAAATGGTTATTATTATTTTATTTTTATTTTAATTAATCAAAATGAGCCTTTCATTCGTCTATATAACTCCATGAAGTCACGTATAGACATTAAAATTTTCAATATTGATTCTATAACAATTTAGTATTGAACAAATTTAATTTTTAATGAATTTAAATTTTAGTCTGTTATTTTATTTTTGTTTTATAATTTTGCAAAATAATATAATATAGCAGAATATTACAATATTGATATTTCAATAATATTTTAGTACTGATAAAATATTCGGCTATTGCAGCAGATTCCTTTTTATACGATCGTTAGTTTTACAGGTTTATTTAGTGTATGATTCTTTCGGGGTACACAAGTTGATTATTAAGTTTTATACTCAAGCTAACGTCCAATCAGTTTCCATTTAGTTTTCTTATGAATATTTAAAGGTAAGGGTAGGATAAATCGCCATCGTTAGATTATTTTCAAAATGAACTGTCCTAACTTTTTAAAGTTAATGGTTTTCTTATTTTCATTCATTATGAAAACCCACTTAGAAACTTCTTTTGCCAAAGTTCGAACACGTGTTATATCCCAAAACTCAACTTAGCTGAGTTCAGTATTACTACTCTGAGAGAAACTTTCAGCTTATTTTAAGTAGTTTTGAATTATCCTGATTAGACAAGCGGGATAACTGGATCAGTATATAAATTGCACGTTTTAAGGCCCCAGGAATCCAAATTAAAACGGTCTGTGTGTGTGTGACCGTATTTATGTGTACAATCTAGCTCAAAATGTAAAAATTTGATGGGACTGAAATTACGAATATACGTTTATTATATGGCTGGAATGTTACAGCAAATTTTTGCTAGTACTGACTTACCAGTAGTTAAAAACTGTCCAACTATTTCGATTAAGTTAGTCACCTAAATGTACAATATACAATTATTTATTTTTTTTTTTGCTTCAGTCTTTCACCGAAGACCTATACACAGTGTGAAAATTACGATTTATTTTCTCAGGCCTCCGTAAAATAAATATTAACTAAACACGGAGGGATTTGAACCCCCAACGTTCAAAACTACAAATGTTGGAGACATTGCCCCAACCTGCTCGGATATCACTCCTCATTTGAAATAATTAACCATGAAAGAAATATAAAAAAGCAATTGATAATGAACTGAAAGAAATGTTATGTTTTCATAGTTGTAATTCAATAATCATACATTTTTTTTCTAATGTCATGACAAGGATGGAAACACAAAAACATAGTAATATTGTTGTTGTTTTTTTCACCTGAAAAATAAATTAATATATGGATAAGGGAAGTTTTATCATCGCCAATAATAAAAATGTGTATAAGTTCTAGTAACAAGTAAGTATAAGTTGTGTAATGCACCTACCATACCTGATGTTTTAAGTACTTATTGTATTATCCATGTTCTATCCAGTTAATATAATAAATGATTTAATTGTATGGACGGCATAGCTTACTCCGTCTTTTCATATGATCTAGTAAGACTGAATCTAGAACTATATAGTAGGTCTACCAGTGGCTCAATATCTTCGGAACAAAACTGATCAAGATTGAAACACTAAGATAATTGGTCTGAAAAATCATTCAAATAATCCATTACTAAGCCGAAACACGAATTATGACTAGAGATTACGAAGGCTTTTTTACGAAAGCCAGGAATCCTAATCAGAATCCCGGTGAACCCGTTCCCAAAGCGAGGTGATCAATCAACTAATGAACACACAGATCGGTTACACTTTTTCCTGCGTGAGTGATCAATGATCAGGGAAAAAATAGTGACGGTTCAGCTGAATAATTCAGGAATATCCTCTTTCAATAGAGAAATGTTTTATTGACTTGGTGAGTTTGGTTGTTCTTTTTATGATTGGTTGGTCTTTTGATCTCCTGTGCCAGGAATTGTAATTACTAATTAATAATTAATAATTACTAAAGCCTTAACTGCATTTAATCAATAATTTAATGAAAAAAATATATTTTTCATTGACTAAACTATTAAGTATATCTGATTTCTAAGTACAATTTTGCACATTCCTACTGCTTGGCAGATTTTAGTAACCGGTTACAACGAACACAAGATTTCATATGTTCTACAGAATTCTTTGTTTATGCCTGTAAAAGATGTCGGACTGTATGTTGGAATTTTTCCATTATTTGGCGAGAAAAGAATGCCTTTCTAGCTCGCTACCTGTTACAACCTTATTTTTTGCTGCTATGTGATTTTCTCTAAACGGAGAATTAAATTAAATAGAGATGAGTAGGTTATCTATTTGCAATTTATTTATTGTTCGTTTCCATTTTTATTTTATCCTATTATTTTTATCATTTATTTTTTTTATTTTAGTACGAATATGTGATAAGCAGGAATGGTTAGAATTCTAATTCTTATTTTTCTTAATTGTGGCTACTTGTATTATTATTATTTGAAAAAGCTATAATAAATTCCGGAAAATGCCTAGTTTAATGGTTAAAACGTGCCAGTTTTATAGTTATAACGTGCCAGTTTTATGGTTATAAATGCCTAGTTATATCGTTTTTTTCTTTTTTACTGCTTCTTCCGAATGTTTTAATTTAATAAAAAATGTCTATGAAACACTTAACTTTTTTCTATATTTGTTAGTCAAGGTTTAAAGGAGACGACTTTAGACTATTTAGGGTAGGAAAAAAGAGTTGTACCGGAGACAGATGTCCGCTATGGGACAGAGCTACAGACGTCGCGGGCAATTTTAATTTTCTATATCGTTCCCTGCCAGTCATTCCTGCTTGTTTTTTATTTTGAACTTGTCGTGTTCTATGAAGGACAGCTGTCAGCGATCTTGTCCTCAATACTCTTTTCGAGTATCTGCCTTCTTTCTCCATCTCTCATCAGGTTTTCAAACTTGTCATCCAACCACAAATAAAGTAAGATAGAGGAATAAATATTTGAGTTCAGAGTAAATATTAAATGCTTAAATTTTTTTTTATTTCTTTATGATTACAATCATAAAAAAATATTCAACATCATATTAGTCAAGAGTCAGTGTATCTCAGTATCTTAGTTCATGTTGAAATTTTTTGTTCATGTAGACACGAGTAAAAGAAAAGTACATAACGGTGGGAAAGAAATAACGTCTACTAATCAATAAACACTTTCATTGGTTAGATCCGGATTTTTTTTTTTTTAGCGGTATTCAAATGAAGAAAATGTACTACTTATAAGAAGATTATTATGTCATTAACAGCAGACAATTAATATTGTAGACCAGCTTTTATTTACAAATTATTTAAATTAACTTTAATCATTTAATTATAAAATTAATAATTAATAATAGAACTTTATGAATGGATAATAATAGTTAATATTGTAATTAATAAAATTTTTAATCATTAACTTTACAGCAGTTTTGAATTTTAATGAACATAATCATATTTGAAGTAACTATTATAGAACGTGTTATTGGATGAAGCAAGCAGGTTTATTGGTGCAATACTGTTTGTAAATCGTTAATTTCTGGGAATATTTCCATCAACATTTTCAGGGAATATTTCCTCGAATTTAAGCTACTGGGAATCGTACATGACTCCACCTACGCCACTTAGTCTACCCATTGGTTCAAGACTAATTAGCCATTTAATTGTTCGTACATAATCAATCTAAACAACTTAACATCCCATTCCAACTCTTAAAGTAATATTAATTTAATTAGAGTGCTTGTCCTCCTATATTTTATTTTAATAGTATATATATTTTTCAAATTTATATTTGAAAATAATGTAAAATATTAGTAGAATAAAAAGTTTACTATCATTTCAATTTGAAAAATTCTTTTTGCGTTATAAAACCATGGTACAATCCGTAGGAACCAAACAGAGCTGTAACGACCAACCTATCTGAAAATTGAAAAGAATATTTTTTCGTTCCGGCAACATTTTCAGTCACTATAAATAAATCTCAGGGCCAAATTTTTGTTTACTCAGTACTTAGTGACACTTACTAAGTACTTAGTGACCCTTTTTATTAGTTTTTATTATTGAGTATTTATCATGGAGATATTTATTATTAAAAAAAAATCTTACTCCTGAAACCTTACCTTACCGTGGATTTTTTTTGACGATAATAATCCCTGTCGCATGAACCAAGTATTCGTGTAGTTTAATGGCGAATTTTGAACTATAAATAAAGGGGTTATTACTTGAGACTGTTTAGGGAGTAGGCTATTGAAGTAACTGCTTCAATATAGGCTATAGAAAGTTTTTACTGTCAACTTTCTCCCCTACGCAGAGATATTTTTAAGTTTATTGAATATTTTAGGCTTAATTTGACTCTCATAAATTTAGAAGATTTTAATAAAGATAAAACGTGAGAAGCTTCAGCTATTTATTTTCAAGCAATGTAAAAATAAATTTACCTAATTTTATTAAGGCGCATAGTAAAGCATATTGATTTGATTTATTATGTATTCTTTGTGCTTTCTTAACGTGTTATTGTTGTTTTCAAATATTTTACTTTTGGGTTTGGCGGGGAAGGATGGCCTTTTTTTAGCGTTACGATCTCCTCTTGTGAGATTGTGACATGTCGTTCATCGACCAACCTACTCGCTGTAATTGTCCGTTTGAAAAGACAGATTAGATATTAGATTTTTGATCAGGAATATACAAAGTAAAACCGACATTTCGGATTTTATCAGTGCTCCTTCTTATGTATTAAAGATGAAACATCTGAGTGCTTCTTACAGTTTCAGATATATTAATAATTTTTGACTATAAAACTAATAAAGTCACATGAATTTTTAAAATATCAATGTCAACGCAATAAAAATAAGTTTTATGAAACTTCTGGGTTTGTAAATGTGTCCCATTTTGGCCTTATTAAAACTTCCTTAAAAAAAAAAAACAGTGATGAAATTTCAGCCGCATATTACTACAAAAGAAATGTAAGTTTTTTTTCCTTACACTTTAGTTACTAACGTAAAAATTGGTTAATTATTTCAGCGCGTCGTTCTTTATAACACATATTAAAGCTATTGCACAGTATCTATCTTGCAAAGTATCTCCAACAATCAAAATAGGTCCTGTCTTTCAAGAATAAAATTTAATATATCTATGTATTTT
>NW_027109684.1:2109689-2126172 GCF_000696795.3 Halyomorpha halys
GATATATTAAATTTTATTCTTATATATATATATACAGGCATCAGAATAGTGATTCTACACTAATTGACTCTTTATATTTTTCTTCTACTTCCATTAGTCGCCGAGATATCGGAGAATGGTCCCCTAATTGTTCTCTTATTGGGCGCCATTATTAAACAAAATATTGTTAATTTTTCGTAATCTTCAAAATTATTGTTCAACCATAAGAATAAATAGAGCTGACCCAAATGATCTTACGGATCGCTTTGTAAATGGATCATAACTCCACAGGTCGCATATAACGTAATAACGTAACCCCAAATTAGACTTAGACCCACAAACGTTATCTCGGAGTGAAAATCGAAACATAAAGAATTATTTATTTTTTACTATTATTCTTCCATGTAACCATTGATGATGTAATAATAATCATAATGATACTCAGCGCTCATTGCAAAGCCATACAAAAAAACAAAAAGCCAATTTTTGAGAGTCTGCTCTGCTGTCAGTAATCAACCGCGTTTATCTTGGAATGTTGTCAGTAAGGTCACGATCAAAATAAAATAAATATAGTTTGTAAAAGAGTGATAAATCTTGTGGGGCGGAAAAAATGTTCAAGATCTTTCTTCGTTCAAGCCCAGCGAGATTATCATTGTTTATATTGTTGAAGAACTTATAAAATTAATTCTACCTGTATTATATGTCGCTGGCTCGGAAAGTTGAATAGAATTCCTCCATTCTTGTGTCGTGGATGAAATTGGGTCGTAGGAAGGGCGCCTTTTCTTGTATAGCGATCATTAGAAGATAATTGACTCACATGAGACTTTCCTCCTGCTTCAAGGATTCTGAGGTTGCCTAAAAGTTGTTATATTTGAAAAAAAATCAATTTCTATTCAGTCTGGAATCATTACGTTTCTTTGAAGATATTATTGAACAGTTTTTAAAAACAAATGAAATCTATTGCGCAATTTTTTCCCCAAAAGTATCCTCTTAGTGGTATTGGATGGTAGCGTGATTACACTTTGACGGGTAATCAATGGTAGGTTTTTGGCTCTATCTAATCAAAAGTATACGGTTTGTAATGGTTGACATCGTTTGACCATCTACTCTAATACATTTATTTTATTAAATTAATAAGTCTAGTAAAATTAGATAAAATTTTTATTATATCTAAAAGTAAGTGTTAATTAATTACTGTTGATGATTTTTTATGAAAACTTGTGAAAAAATACGATGATAATTAATTTACCAAGGAGTTTGGTAATTCTAGTATGGAAGGTTTTACAAACTGGCCGGAGTACAGTTTTATTTTATTTGGTTTATTCTCAATAAGGCATACAATTTTACAAGTAGCTAATATAACATCCTAAACAGCTATAATAGGATATACTATGAATATATTTTATCTATTTATTTCAACCTTTCCCTGTTTTGTAAGCAAACAGCAGTTCAATGTTCAGTTACACATGCATCCTTAGCATCGAACTTCTGCTAATAAAACAATTTATAAGTTTTACATTAAATATACTCCGTTTAAAGGTTCAGGCTTCTGCACCTCTTTTGTCCATACAACACAATATATATAATTTAAAAATTCTTTGTGTACTAACTGGGGAAGTGAGCCCTCTGTGAGGGCTTAGAGTTCGGTTTTCCTTAGCAACCTGGCCCGATGTGCATCAAAGGCGGTAAAGTCTATGTTAATGTGCTCGGCAGTCTTCGGAACACAACTAGGGCGTAGGGGGTCGGTACCCATCCCGTGGCCATGGAGTTTTGCTCGAAATTCCCCGTGTCCCGTGAGAAATTGAGAAGCAGTACTCTGGGAGGACCCACTTTGCTTTCATTCGTGACCGAACGGTGGGGAAATACTTCATTTCTCTTCGGGCTAGTCATCCAACGCCAGTTCCACTCTTCTGTGGTGTCCTCCCGGAAAATAGTTTTCCATTTACTTGGGCTCTCATCAATCCTCACCTGAAGATATGACGGTAGACCTGTCGAGCCTTCCCTGTTGAATTTAAACATCATCATATCTTCCTGCAGGAGGAGGTCGAGAGGTACCCCTCTCGCTAAAACTTGCACAGCCTCATGTGAGACACTCCGGCATGCCTTGGTGGCTCTAAGCAAAGCTGTCCGTTGGATAGTTACCAATCTTCTCTTCTGGCATTGCGAGAGATTCCAGTTGTAGGTAGGGGAGATGAGAATACCCACGACTACTCCTTTATATATGGTAATTGTCGCAGGGTATTTGAGTCCATGAATGCGCCTCCACACGACTGAGACCGTCCAAGAGCCACCCTATTTTCGAAGTAATCTAAGTGAGGTGTGACGTTAAATCCTCTTCCAAATGTTACCCCTAGGTTAGTGACTACCTCACTTGGACGTATTCATATACTATGATTATAGGTTATTAAGTGACTACCTTCAATTGGACGTTTTCATATACTATGATTATAGGTTATTCATAGTGCTTTAATGAGCTTCAACATTTTTTTATTGATAGATAAATAAACAATTTTTATTCATAACTTTAGGAATCCCTGTGATTTTAGATTTTTTTTTCTTTTCAACAATGACAAAAATAGTGATAATTTCAAGACAAACCTACCAAACTGCCCAAAACTTGGGGATGTTTGTACGATGGTAAATAAACGTGCGAAGCGCGCACTGCATCAGATATTTTTTTTCAATTACAGTGGTTCTCGTACTAATTTTACCGAATTATTAAATTTACTGTCTCCTCAAAGTTAGAACTCGAATTGGTTTAATTAATTCATTCATTTATTTTAAACAATTTTAGCTAAACAACTAAGGTAAAGATAATTATAATAAATCATTCAAATTACAAAAAATCTAGAGCACAATCATGCTTATGTACAGTATTTATATTATGTCCAGGAAAATAGGGATGGCAAGGCAAGACTCCAGAATCCCAGTGCTTCTCTTTCAGAACACTGGTCATACTTTCTAACCCTAAAAATTCTTTTTCCATAAAATCCCTTTGAATGAATTTCTGGTAATTCTATATTTGTTTAATTTTTACTTAAATTTATTCAACCACAGATTTTGAATGCTTGTAAAATAAAAAATTTCCAATCTCAAATAATAACTTTTCGATTGATAAATATACTGAAAATAATTAGCGGTTATATAAGAGTGAGTTCCACGAAAATGGGTTGAAAATTAAGAGCCCATGTAAAAATCCATGTTGAAGTTGACTGACAAGGTCATGAAGTTGGTTTCTCATATTTTATTAACCACCAGAAGTTCCCTTCAACTGTAACTTAAGTTAACAACTTCAAGGAAACAACAGAGCTCATGGAAAATTGATTCGAAGGAATGTTTCATAACTTTTTTGTAGCTTTGGTTTCTTATGCAATACATTAGTAACTACACCGTCAATTTGTTATTATTTTTTAATTATCCATTCCTTGATGTGACTAATGTGACCACTAATTTGAATATATCTCTGTAGGGCTAAAAAATTATTTAGAAAAACTTAAATTTATGTTTTTTTGTATCATTAACCTTTCATTAGTATATAACTATATTGTTCTAATATTGATGGATACAGGTTTCCTTGGACGTAAGATAGATCATTAGTTTTTTTTTTTTTTAGTTTCCCTTTGCTACATATGAAATATGTAGTAAGAGAATGTATTAAGGTCGTGAAAAATTTTTGATTTGAGTTTCTGACGGACGTATATTTTTTTAGGTACCCTGAGTCCATATAGGCCAGTATCGCCAAATAGTCTAAGTGTCTTTGTGGGTGTATGTGGGACTGGCTAAATAAGGAAATGTAGTACGAAACTGAAATTAAATATTTAAGACACGGGTATGTGGCTGGGATGTGACCTAATCTTTTACGATAAAATCGACTGACCGGAAGTGCCACTTTATAGAATCGATTTTTTGCATTTTTTTTAAGACTAAGACTAGATTTTGATTAAACTCGATATATCGATCTTGAATTAAAAGGTCTTTAATATCAGCGAGATTTAGAGACTCATTAAAATAGTCTGACAGGGCTTAAATTAAAAAAAAATCTTCTCTAAAGCAGCGTGAATCCTATTTTTTTTTATAAATAAACAGTTATGGTTGTTAGGAATTATAAACAATAGATAAATACAAAATATTAAATATTTTTATGACTAAATAAGGGTATAAATAGAAATATCCGATTTTATATGGAAAAACCGAGACCACCTTTCGCAATTGCATTATGATATTTTTACATTTTTTATATACAAAATTAATATTCGTCATCTCCACTCTGATAAATCCTTAAATACGAATTTTCTACCAGAAAATAAAAATAAAAATTTGTTGTTCATAATTTTTACCTTCTCTGGTATTTTTACAAGAATATTGATAACTTCCATACTAGCATACCAATCTTCACAAACTCTAGAGGCGTATTTAGGGCAATAAGTGAAAGTTGTGTTTTAAGATTTTTTTTTTTAATTGTTTTTAAGAGTGTAAAATTATAATTAAAAATCTCTCATCAACACACAACTTTCTCTTACCACCCTATTTTTAGTTAAAATTAGTTCTTTCATATAGAGGCAAAGGAAAATTGATTGTATTCAAAACAACCATGGTAAAAAAAGAATACTTATTTATCTATGCGTTTTTCATCACTCTAATTTATCTTCTACGACTTTCTAAGTTAAATATTATTATTATTTCTCTTTCGAATGATTTGTTTTAATGCAATATTTTACTTTTATTTCTGAGAAGTATTTTTTAACCTGGGCAAATATTTCTCATATTAATAATTATTAAATCCTTTGACACTTATTCACATTTTGCTGTTTAACCTTCTGATCAACATCATTTTTATTCATTTTACATTAGAATCGCCCCTTAACAGTGAAATAAGGAGGTGAAAGGAGGTGAAATTGCTACCTCTAGAACCTCTTGGTTTTTTTAAAATGAATCTTTGGTATTTTACTGAGTGCTCCTATTGTAATGATAAAGGTGAATATTTAGGTCCACTCTTTATTAATCTAAACAACAATGTTTGTACTTGAACTTGAAACAATACATTTACAATTATTATAAACAGTTCAGTTTTTTTTAGACTACGAAAAACACACCTAGTTCTTAATTATTAATTGTTAATAATTTATCATATGATTGAGAGGTTTCAAATGAGTTTGCCACTAAAACAAATGTAAAACAATGAAACATTAAATGAATTATAAATAAAAATAGATTTAAAATAAATATTCTTGAGAAATAAAAATGTTGATAATAATTTCGACAGTGGCAAACTCATTTCAAACAGTCTCTTTGCTAACATCGACTATTGCCACCGAAGACGCTAATAATCTTGCCACCACAGTAGTTTCTTCCTTTTTACTCATATAAGAAAATTTGTGAAAAATTATGGAATTCTTTAATGAGACAGTTATATCAAAATCATACATAAATTACGATTCCTACTAGCTCTCCGGTGATCATGCATCCTGTACGGCTGACTGAAAGGACAATAGAGCTGGATCTCATATCTTATCCATGTTGCTGCCAGGGCAGTCCAAGTCCTCCCTCCAGGCATTATTCATCTACGTTCCAGAAGCAGTC
Organism: Halyomorpha halys; assembly: GCF_000696795.3. Taxonomy (NCBI): domain Eukaryota; kingdom Metazoa; phylum Arthropoda; class Insecta; order Hemiptera; family Pentatomidae; genus Halyomorpha; species Halyomorpha halys. The sequence continues at coordinate 2,115,249 of NW_027109684.1, forward strand.
ATCGCCATGACCTAACGTCCCACTGGAATTTCATGAGGCACAATCTGAAATGCTTTATCTTTCATAAACCTCCGACCTTCCGTTATCCATAAAGGGTCCAGATGATTTCAGAAATATTCTTAAAGTATGTTTCATATGAAATGAATATGACCTTACACCTTAGTTATGTATTTGTAAAGATTTTACAACAAAACTTCACGAATATCTGAACGGTTACGCTGTTTATTTCTTATACATACTTTAACAACATCAAAGTCAAGAAAGAATATTGATATTTCAGTTAAAGAATACTATGTTATATAACCGGAATCTAGAAGCGAAGTTAAAGACGGGAAATGCCTTTAATTGTTCTATTTTTAAATCGCTTAGCTCGCGCCTTCTATCCAAAAACTTAAAATTGACAAAAATACTATCTTTTTTACAGTTTATCATAGTTGTAAAAATAGGCATCTTACACTAAGGGAAGAAGAGCGCCCTAAGGTTTTTTAAGCTAAAGTTTTACGTAAAATATTCGGACCGAAAAAGGATGAGTTAACCAAAGAATTTAGAAGACTGTACAATGCTGAATTGAGGGAACTGCTTCCAGTAAAAAAAAAAAAAAATCAGGTTATAACATTTCGGCAAATAAGATGCGTTTAAGGTTGTGGGACTTTGTAATGAACGGATTCCTAAAGTATTCATAAACTCAGAAACGACGTGTAAACATCCTAGGGGTAAATCAAAACATAGATGGCAAGATTACGTTAAACCTTATTTGGTGGATTTGGGTTTCGAGGGGCGCCAATGGACAGATGTATGTAGAGAACGATTGATAGAATCAGCATTGAACCTTTGGGTTCGCTTAGCTTTTATATTATTACCGGAATATATTTTTTTGGAATACGAGAAACTTACTGTTGGTAACTAATATATTTAATTCATACTGCTCTACATATCCTAAACAATTTTAACTAGTATAAAGTACAGGAAAATTTAGTAAGGAATAAGAAAATTATAAGTAATATTTTAGGTAAAAGCAGAAATGGCATCCTTGAGACATCTTTTAGCAAATAAATGGATTCAACCAAAAAATATAATAAGTTCCTTTGAAGTAATCCATGTTATATTATAGCAACTATTCGAGAGGTCCTCAAAAGTTGTGACTGCATTGGCTAAAATTAATAATTAAGGACTATATCTCGGAAATACGGAGGGAACAGAAGACTTTGGGTATCTATTCTATTTCCTTGTTTTTCACGAATATCATTAATAAATCGGCATCTTTTAATAAAATAAAATTAACTTTTCAGGTTGCATTGGTACCGATTACTTCAATAAAATCATTTAATATAAAAACCTAAAAGGCAGTAAATACTGATTAAGAGACTGTTCTGTTGTTCAAGAGTGGATTAAAGATCTTTTGTTTCATTTTGAGAAGGGGATATTGTACAGAATGTCCAAGGTCGATTCCGGATTGAAAAGAGTTAAAGAAGATAGTCCGGTCAAGGAAAAAGGATGGTATCTGATGGTCTAATCTTTTCAAAGCTTTGGAGAGATTAGTCTGGATGGAAGGGATAAAACTTTACTTACAGATGGACTATAAATAGTAACAGAAATGTTTGATGGCTTTATCTGTTTTTGAAAATTTTTTTTTTATTTGTGATCAGAAATATTCAAGAGAAGCTTAAAAGTATTACGAATTAAACAGGGTAGGGAAGAATATTCAAGGACTCATAGGATGAGTAGCCTTCAGTGAAATAGGAAATGATGCTATTTATTTTCAATACTTTTTTCAGTAATTTATCAGTAGTTATATTCTCATCTAATATTTTATTAAGAAACCTGTGCAGGCTGAAAGATCATACCCTGGACAAAGGCGTTGTCACCATAGGAAAAGTTTTAAAGATGGATGTTAAAATGAGATATGGAGAGTGAAATATTTGAAAAAGAAAAAAAAATGCGGGTATGCATATGGATATTTGTATGTAAATGTTAGAAGTGGGGTAGTTGTGAGGTAATTCGATAATTCCAATCACACGGGTTTTAATTCAGCTGTGACAGATTCCGTTCGTCTAGTAATAGAAAATCGTTTAGAAACTTACTGAAGGAGAAATCTTTCGTGAGGAAGCTTGTAAAACCTTTACTTTTAAATATTACATATTTTTATATTTTAAGTTGCAAACAAGTAATGTCATAAACGTACCATAAATGACAACCACTAGGAATTTTATGTGGGTATGAATTTTAATTACTAACTAAAATTTACTAAATTTTACTTACTAAATTAATTTTAACACAGGACTTACAAACATTATATTTATTTGATAAAATAAAGAATTAAATATTTAAAATAATTAGAAATTTTTTAATGATTAATTTAGTGTTTAGAAAAATACCAATGCCAAAGAAAAATGGATCTCAAACATGTCCTCGAATAAAATTTTCAAAAACAAAATGTGAAATAATCTATCAATTTGAGTATTTATGCCAAGCAGATGTGTTTTTGAATTATACGTTTATGAATTTTTATAAAATACAGTAACAACTTTATATCAGTAACAAATTAGAAAAAAAAATTATGATACAATTTGTTTTGGCTAATTATAATTGATATTATAGACACATACAAAATATTTATAAATTTTGTCCATGTAAAATATTTGGTAACACAATGATGTTTTACTAAACATGAGAAAAAACTGTAAATTTACAACTAATATTTATTACATGTATTACTGCAAAAATTATATCAATTAATTAATTTTAAAAATCTTTGTGTGAAAAAGGTAAAAAAAAAAAAAATTGAAATAATTTTCACTAATATTTATTACATGTATTACTTTTAAAATTATATTTTTTGTAAGTGAAAAGTTATAATTTATTTTAGAAGAATAAAGAATTATTTACGATTTATAAACAATTCTTTTGAAATAAAGAATTATTGGAAGGATATTTTTAGTTTTTAGGTTATAAATGTAAATATTATACATAGAATAATTGTATTAAATGTTTAACATAAACTAGACTCTGATGTTAGCTCAAATTATTACTGAAATCGATGTAAAACCGTGGATAGTTCCTAAGCGATAGTAGTCCAGACAGGTGCAATTTGGATGTTATGTACTGGAAACTATCTCAATGGTAATTGGACAAGGAAAGTTCATTATAACTCTCAGTAGATCATGTTAAACCGAATAATGTCCAAGTTGGGAATAATGTCCGAGGCGTGTGTTGGGTCATTATTGTAACCATAAAACTTTCGTGTAACTGTTATATTATTCACACTTTAATTACACACAATTATATCTTCATACAGCGTATGATTCATTCTAATCATATTTAGTATTTTGAGATAGCATTGACAAGACCTTCTAACTGTAGACCTGTATAATAGACAAACTTTCTTCATTTACAGATTTCATATTATATTATATAAATACACAATACTGGAAGATTTTTTTCTATGCCTTCATTGTATTTTGTTTATTTTGTAATTAAAATTGAACTGTATTAATAAAAACTTTATGTTGGCCAAAGCGCCTTTTATATACAAAAATAATAAAAAATATATTAACAATTGTCATTTAAAATATCGAATTAGAGTGCTACAAATGGGTAGTTTCTCTACACGCCTGTAACACTCCAATTTAACTTAGATCAGATTTACTAAATGTATTATAATGTACAGTTGTAAATAGCAATAAATAAATATTTAAAAAAATATCGATGACAGTTTTTAATCAATGTAGATCACCAACAATTTTTTTTTTCTATGTGACGGATTCAAACGGAACATCTGCCTACTAGATGAAGTATGTTTTCATCCTCCTTATTGTTAGATATAGCTCTCATATAACTCTCATTATGTCTTCCAACCAAGGTTTATACTTTAGATTAAAAAGTTTACAGAATCTTGAAAAAAAATCTTCAATCAAATTTTTATTTGTACAAAGGCTTAAGTAAGGTTGAAATAGTAAAGCCATATTTAAATAGTAATTTTGGTTTGGCATAGATGTCGATTTTTGGTGTAGGGCATTATAGTATAGATAACTTCCCTGTATGTAACTCCGAAAAAACGAGGATAGCTTTCACTTCTTAGGAACTTGTCACAAGTATAGTGAAATGAGAATAATATATTTTATGAAGAATTATTGAGTTTGTTAAAAGGCTCCAATTGGAGAGATTTTAGCAAATAAGTATGATGGGCGACACTGGAAAGAGCTCACTTGGTTAATATTTAAGGGATTAATGCCATACCACAGTTTGTTACCATTGCTTTGTACCTACATAAATATTGTATTGTTATTATGAATTATTGACTGGTTAAAATCATTGTTTTTAAAGGATATAACGTATTTTGTTTTTTGAAGTTTTGTTAGTTATATGTTTTTAGTTAAAATTCGACACAAAATTCGATAGACATCTGGAAAACCATTGTTATTCCATTGTATATATGCGTTTTTAAATTGTCGTATGGATCCATTTTTTTTTTAAATAAACACATTTAAAAAAAAAAATGTTCACCTTTGGTCAGATTCAATCTGCACCGCCTGTATCAATTCAATAGGGTTTTCATTATTAGCATTAAAATCATTTTTTTAATTCAACAAATGAAACCCAACGCCCATTACCGCAAGGTCTCCTGAAATATTTTTAATTTTAAGTCTTTTTGTATTAATTTTATTTATTTATTGCAAAATCCGATGCATTAAAATAATTATTACAAGGAGATAAAAATAATAATCAAGTGGATCGTTTCTCTTTATTCAGTAGATAATGTGTTGTTTGCATGAAAATGTTCAGAAAAAAATCGCCCATATGTTTATTTATTCTCGTGTATTTTTTTTAAAAAACAATATTGAAATATATATAGATACAAATCTTTATTCCTGACCATTTCGTAACTTCACTGGTCCTCTATAATTTATTCTTATATGGTAGTTCACCTTTCCTCCGTCAAAATGCATGCTGTCTCGAGTCTGATTTCTCAAGTATTTTTCTTCGCATGCCGCTTACTTTGTAAGGTTACATTGATAGTAACAAACATAAGAACATTGATGGAAACTTAATGAATCAGTTAATGAAGAATTCAACACGTTGAGAGATGTTAGAAAAATAATTCTGTGTTATTTATCTAAATTAGAAACGATTTCTCACCAACGGGACTCCAAAGAGCAATGTGTAGAGGGCGTCCTTTTTTTGTGTGTATGCTAGAAAACATACAATCAAATTAGAAGATTTGTATTTTCTAAAAATCATGTTGCTAGAAGTCAATTTAATGAGTCTGGTAAAAACTACTCCTGTGACTATCTCCGTTGACCCATAGTAAAACATAAGGCATCTACAAGAGAATTCTATTCATCTCTTCTAGATGCTATCCGTCTCGTTGCTTCGAGTCACGATCTGCCGCCTGGGCTGCTTTTCTGCTTACCTATGTCGTGTCTCTTCACTTTATTATTTTTCTCTTGGATTTCATTTTCTATAGCACCATCTGATTTTCTCAAAGTGAGTCAAATCCACTTAACATTTAATGTGTGCTGAGCTATACTTATAAGTATTTTACATCCTTAATCCAACCCGAATATTAGTCAGAAATATAGACAAATGAGATAACGTATTTCATTCGGGCCTAATACTTTTAATCATGGTATATAACATCACGTCAGAGCTGCAAAGACATTCTGTCACGTTTCGTTTTATTAGGTTCGGGCTGATTTAATTTTTTGAAACCAGTTTACTACTGCGAGAACTCTCTCTCTCGAGAATTCTTTTTAATTCATATGAAGTATAAGCGATATAATGTTTCTTCGTATGAACCATATAATATAATCAAAGTTTATTAAAAAAAAGTACAATCGTAAAACTTACTTTTGTAATAATTGTCTTTAGAAGCGGTAGTATTTTTATTTTCTGCATCTCCTAAAACATAGAAAAGGGCTACAAAATGTCAGAAATCAGAAAAGTTATAATTAATCGACATGAAATCTTGTTTGATAATAAAATCGATAGCATTTTTATTTTTCAGAGCTCCTAAATAATAAAAAGGGACCCTGATATGTAAGGCATTAGAAAAATTAAAATAAATCGATATGCGATCTTAAAATCGATGGAATTTCAATATTCCGCACATCCCAAAACATATAAAGGGACCCTAACATATGAGAAATCAAAAAAGTTAAAATAAATATTGATACGCGATCATAAAATCGATAGCATTTTCTGCATCTCCTAAAGCATGGAAAGGACCCCTGATATGTAAAAAATTACAAAAGTTAAAATAAATCGATAAGGGTCGCCATAGGTCTATAAGACAAAACATTTTGTTCTAATGAAATTATATGAATACAAATGTATTCCGATGGTTAATCGTATATATTTTTCGAATGAAAGATTATTCATGTACAGAATTGACGAATACAAATTTAATCAGATGGGTAATGGTTTTTTTTTTTCTAAAATAAGTTATTATTCGTGTAAAAATTGAAAAATACAAAAGTATTCGGATGGTTAATAGTATTTTTTTCTGGAATAATTGATACTGTTAAAAATTCCGGAATACAAATATATTCGTCTCTTGACAATCGAATACTATTCGCCCAACTCTGGTTTACACTATGTGCCATATATAATTAGTGTGGACTTCATCCTCTTTTGAGAGGAATAACATTTATACCTTCAATTTCCATGGGGTTTAGAACGTTTTAATTTAAACAAATTTTCCAGGCGAGAGAAGAAAAACAAATATTAAAAACTTTATACATCAGTTTTGGCAAAATATGAAAATAAAGATAGTTTTTTTGGTTGACCTCAAACTACTTAACCGAATCGATATTTTGTGTTACTCATACGACTAAAAATTCAATACTGTTAAATTTCTTATGCAGTTACTGTTTCGCTAGGATTCACTGTTTATGATTTATAGGAAAAAAAAAATCTTTACTGCATTAGATTAATTAGCTAATTATTAAGAGTTCTTTAACCACCGGAACTACTTTTCCATGTTAAATGTGATAGAAAATAATTTTTTAAATTATTTGCAGATGCTTTCTAAGAGAGATGGATTTAATGCACCCGACTCCTTTATGATATAACCTCTTATGCCTGGACTAAATATAGTAAGGCGGACTAATAAAAGAAAACTGGTGGCATTAATAATTTTCAGTGTTTTATTAAAAAGAAGGGAGAACCTCCTCCCCCCCCCCCAAAAAAAAATGGAGAACTGGAGGGAAATGGGCAATTTCGGAATACCTCGGCCTCTTGCTAAGGCATTTGGAGACCATCGCGATTGCCTCTCTAGAATTATTAATCTAAATAAAAAGATAGGAGTTTAAAAACATGTAAAATATATGATATTCTTTTTTCATCAATATTCAAAAATAAATTACATAGTTTTCCACCTTTTTTGTTATGAACATTTTATTGTATTCATTATTAGTTTTAATTCATATTGAACAGGGGATGATATTAATTACAAGTCTTTCGTTAAAATCTATCTATCTAATAAATAATAATGGTAAATATGAGAAGATATTGTAGTCTCGGACGGAGGGTAGCCCTACATATTAAGATTATTGAGCAAACACTCTGGATTCTCCCATCTGCGTTTCGGTCTATCCCTCGAATGTTTACCCGTTGGTCCAGTGTTTATTAACATTTTAGAGGTCAATTCGTTATTAAGTGTCACGACCTTACAACGTACCACGGCCTTCTTGTCTTATATGTCGCAATGCTATGACTTGAATTATATTTACCCAGTGTAGGTCTCATAATTCAGTGTTGTGTAGCCTTCTGAATTCTCCCGTCAATTTATTCTTTTTCGGTCCAAATATCTTACGTACTAATTTTTTTCAAACAACTTTATGTCACTGATCTACCCTTAGTTGTAAGAGGCCACATAAGACGAATAAATACACATTTGTTTATTGTTTCAACTTGAACGATATTTATTATATTTTATGTTTTAGTAGCTTTTATTTACATCTTTTGTACAATTAATGAAGTGTTGGTAACAATATGACTTTATAGAGTACCTGGGATATTTAAAGTTTTGGTTATCAGTAGTGCAAGTTCAAGAAAATACTCGTGTTTAGTAATTAAACATTTCAAATGTTTAATGAATAAACACTTAAGTGTTTATAATGTTAAATATCCTAAACAAAAAAAAAGATCTGGCAAAAATTTGAACCGTTTAAAAGTCGACTATAAATAAGAGTATAGGTTGTTATGGCGTTAACGATTACCTTTTTGGGAATTATAAGGGCGCCACTAGGGTAAGGTTCTATGTTTAATAACGTTTACACACTTTTAGGCATATGTTTGTTAGAAATTTGTAGTTAAACATAGAAAAATTACATGACAGCCAGCAAAGATTTATTCATATATAAATAACTCATAAAGTGGAACTTTATCTAACAAGAAGATGAGATATTAGCCATGCTAATATAACAATAATGATCCTTGGATGCATAGTACTAGTGAGAATATATATGGAAAAATATTAAGAGAAGACTAGGTCCAATACCATAAATGGGTTCATTAAGATTGTGATTGTACTAATATGTCGGTTAAATATTACAATTGTGATCTTTGTAAGTCTAAAGAACTTTTGTGTACTATTATTAATGTATGTGGAGGTATGACAAAGGTAGGTGCTGGGATACCAGCCATCTTTTGTATTGTCGAAAATTCTATTTTACTTTTTTAAATGTATATTATATCAATACATTTAAAAAAGTAAAATAAAATAAAAATAAAAAACATTTTGCCACACTCAAGGGCAGTAGGTATTAGGGAGGTAAAAACACAATAATTCCATATATACATCTTAACTAATACTTAAAATAAAAAGTAAATAAATAACAATGATAATGAAAAAATACAAGAAATTAGATATAGACTAAAATGGATACAAATAAAATTATAAGTATACATCATAAAGAAACATAGATGAATAAATGAATTAAATAATTGAAAATATGAAAACAGCTGAGGTAAGTAAAATAAGTAAAATATATATAATTAAATGCATACAGAAATTTTTTTGATTGCATTTTTTTATTCGTAATTTATTTATATGTCTCACAAGACTCCTTGTTTATCATTCAGCTTTCGCAATTTGTTATTTATCTTTTTAGTCCCCCATAAGCCAGCAGAATACACATCCTCCTATCGTCCTATCTCTCTATTACCTATCGGGGGCAAAATCCTCGAAAAACTCATTTTAAAACGCTTATACCTCATCCTTGATTCCAATCATATAATACCAGATCACCAATTTGGATTCCGAACCTCTCATTCCACTATCCAGCAATGTCATCGTGTGGTGGACGTTGTCTCGTCTTCTTTAGAGCTCGGAATGTACTGCGTGGGAGTCTTTTTCGATGTAGAACAGACTTTTGATCGAGTCTGGCACCCGGGACTGCTTTACAAACTCCGAAAATTCCTACCTCTTACATACTTTCTCATTATTCGTTCCTTTCTCACTGACAGATTATTTAAAGTAAACCACAATTGTTCCTATTCATCCGTCTTCTTTCAGTCCGCTGGTGTTCCTCAGGGTAGTATCCTCGGTCCCATCCTCTACACAATCTATTCAGCAGACATCCCAACCAATCCTAACACTATCCTTACCACGTATGCCGATGACACATGTGTGCTCGCTGTTAATAATAACCCTTTAATTGCATCCGAAACTCTTCAATCCCATATCACAGCCCTCAAAGAATTGTGTCGTAATTTGAGAATTAAAAAACATTCCAACAAATTACCATTACCCTACGTCAGAAACCTATTGACTGTCTATTGAATGTTGAGCAGATCCGCTACCTTGGACTACATCTGGACAAACGACTAACCTGGAATCCTCACACAAGTCTGAAAAGACAGGAAACTGCACGTCGATTTCGACTATTACAGCACTTACTAGACAAACGGTCCAAACTTCCAATTCATTACAAAAGACTAATTTACATGACAATTATAAGGCCTATCTGGACATACGGCGTTGAGCTTTGGGGCTCCTCTATATCTTTGAATAAAATAACATAATTTTATCTATTTATTTATCTATACCATAAAAAAAAAAATCAACGTTGAATGAATAAAGAGGAGATATTTTAATATGCGTCAGGGAAACTAGCTTACATACTTGATCTTTCCACCAGTTTTATGCACTCCTTGTACAAGCCTTTATAAAACTCCTGACAGAAATCTTTTATCTCTGGAAAGCCAATACATCGAGGATTCCTCTCTTATTTCCAAAGTCAAAGTTTCTTTCTTTACTTCGTTTCAACATCCCATATTTATTCATATTTTCTATCCTTAAATTGTATATATGCTAGCAATTCCTCTCAGTCTTATGCACCCATTAATCCTTTTTAATTTAAAAATTACCGATGATGATGCTGTGTTTTTGTTATCTAATTTCTACTTCACATCTTTGATTTATTTATCTCATACCTAATTAGTAGATTAATATATATAAAGGAAATTAAGTATATGTATAATTATGTATCATTTTCTGTGAAATTAGCTCGTATAATGAGTTTATAACATTAATTTAAATTATCTTTCCCTGTCGGTGGTTTATTAATTTAAATCTAATAATTTGTTTTCATATAGGGTACAAACCAACGAGCTTTGATGAACCAACGAACCGAAAATGTTCAAATTGTATTTATCTCATCAAGACTGGTCTGGATTACTGAACAAATATTTGCAATTAGAATTAACATTGGAAATGTATAATTCATGATGCATGTAGAATAGAGAATGAACGCTCACTGTGTATGAGTTTAGCGGGAAAGAAAACAACTATAATCTATGTATAGGGTGTTTTTTTAAGCGCGATAGAACTTGAAATTGTAAAAAATAACACAAAAAATTAAATTGTAATCAAAATTTTTTTTTTATTCGAAAGATCAATACGTGACATTAACATTTGAAA
>NW_027109684.1:2132787-2151506 GCF_000696795.3 Halyomorpha halys
TGTAAATAGCAATAAATAAATTATTTAAAAAAAATATATATTTTTTTATGGCTTGTAAATACGAATATCAACATTGTTTATCCTTATCAGAATATTTACCCCACTTGGCTGGAAATGTCGGTGCAAATCGTTTCAGAATTGAACTCTCATTATAAAGCAGTGATGAAGTTATATAAGAGGTTTTATGTATATAAATGTACATTTATAAATTCCAATAAAAATATGAAAAAAAAATTTACCATTTTCATACATGAAAACTAACTGTTATAAAACCACCCCAATGCACTGTAATGTAAGTACAATATTGTTACGATTTGTATCTACTTTGTCAGCCAAGCGGGATAAAGTATATATATATATATATATATATATAAAGTGATAATTCAGTGGGTTAGGAATCAATAAACTAAACAATATGTTACTAACAGGTCCTATCATGATAAGTTAGAGTTTACAATTAAAAGATTTGTGGAGTTTTTATTCATTTCAATCTACTTTTTCTTCTTTATAGTGTTGCAAAAAAGTATTTAGTTTATTTTTTAAGTTAAATGAAAAAAAAAAAAATTTTTGAAAATACCTAGTTGTTTACATCGGGACCTGGTCGTGCTATACTGCAGGTGTCCCGAGTGTATTTTACGATTATAACCATGATGAACTGAATAAAATACCTTTTGATAATTAATGACAATATATTATAGTTTGCCAAAGATGATTACAATTGGTATTAGTGTGTTAGCTTTAATTTTGATAGATTACAATTACTTGCTGTTGATCAATAGTGAGGACTTGTTCTTCTGCGGTGTCCTTTAGTTCCCTCATCCTGGTTTCGTTCCCTGCCTGGTGGTGTTGGTTAAACTATTCCCCCATCTTGAGAAATAGTTGACTACCAGTTGCCCTTGGTAGCCTGTGTTCACTTGTCTGTCTGTCTTCTTCACTCTCCAGAGGTACTTAGCCTACTTCTTTCTTCTCCCACTAGATGGCAGCATTTTCATATTCATCCCGAATTCTATTCAGATGTTGGGGGGAGGGGGACATTTTCCCCAAACAGAAACTTAAAGAAACTTCTGCCTGAAAAGAAATAAAAAATTGGGGTTATATTAAAATACAACTGATCTTTAAAAGTCTAGACACTAGCTAAATACTCTTTAAAGGTTAACGATAAAATGAACGTGACCTTAAAAAAAAACTTTATATTTTAAAAAAGACAATATATGTTGTATTTTCACAAGTTGAAGCTTTCCTTAGCTCAATAAAGCTAGGGTTAATTAATTTCCGATTTTTTAATTATATCTGCTATATATCATAAAATAAGTTTTTTCTTTATTAGGGAGTTCAAAAAACAACCATTATCGTTTTCCAATACATCCGTTCATGTTTGGAATTGGGATACTTTGAGCGACGAAAAACAATTATTTGTATAATTTCTCTATTGTTTGTTTCTGCTGAAAGCCCAACAATGTTTATTTAATACACTATTATAACATGTAATTTATTTGATGACAAGACAAATGTTTATAGATTAAATTATTAGTTGTTGTTAAATGTTATGATCATTGATGGGAAATGGCCAACTGTACAGTGCATCATACGTAAGTAGAAAGTATTGTTGTGTTTTTTTATTGTACCAACGTATACATAGAAAACAAACCGAGATTCCTCCATCTAATTAAGGATAAACTTTGACAATAGAAGGATGGCATGGGGTCCTCATCTGAAGCAGGCGGAGCTTAGATTAAATAAGCGGCTATAACTCCTTTCCTTTATATTACACTCATAATCCGCGTTTAAATTAAGACAGCAACTAAACACATTCACCTACTTGTAGGAACCAGCTTCGTAAATCTATGGGATAGCAAAAAATCAGATAAACAAGTTACAAACATTACAATAAAAAAAACTACGTCTGATTATAGAATCATAGTACATGGTACGTCAGTAACAGAACACTGCAAGGACATACACATACTTTTTGTACAAAACAACATTAAAACGTTATATAAGACATATCATGACAAACTCTACCAACAAAACCAATACGCAGTGAACATTCCAATGAGACTCATAAATTGCTTCGTAAAATTTATCTTCGGGTTTCCCATGCGCTCTCATGTCCCCCATTGGTATACCTAGTTGAAGTGGCTCTATCTGACCTCCAAAAAGGCAATACCTTCTTGGTGTTTTTATATTTCAAGTCTTTAAAAAAAAATACCTTTATCCTTAATTTCACTATACGTTCGGTCATCCATTCATTAATTAAACACCAGATCCCAACCGATTGATCTATAAACCCTCTCCTGTAGAACCACCTCTTTCAGTAAATCCTTTGGCAAGAAACCTCCCTCTGGAATTCCCTTCCCATCTTCATACGGCAATCCTCATCCATTATTTCCTTTAAACAACACCTATTCCATTACTTATTACATAATCAAACCTCCGGATCAGTGCGAATAACTACTTGTCATAAAGACATATATTGATTACCGTTATAACTATAAGTTAAATAAAGATCCTAACGTAATTTTATTTTCTGTTTGTCTGACAAATAATCATAATATGTGAACCATGAATTTATTCTTAGGGGACTTATGTCCCATAATATAATTAATTTTTATAAATTTGAAAGATAAAAATTAAATTTCATTTCCAATTACCATGTTTTAAGACTAAAAAGAAGTCCTCCTTGTTTTCATTCTTGTGAATTTATAATTAAAGAAAAAACAAATTGTATTTATTTATGATTTTAGTATATATTGTACAAGATAGTGTTTTTCGATATTTCTTAATAGTACTCTTTTAGGGTGTCCATAAATAATGATAATAAATATGGATTTACTATTGTTATATATTTTGAGTTTGTTATTGGAGAATGATGGCACTGTGGTAAGGCACTAGGCTACAAACTCCGAAGACCAGGGTTCGAATCCGGCTAGACAGATAATTATTATTTGTTACACTGTAGCCGTGAATCAATCCTGTGGGGTCTGGAGCCCCCCTGGGGTCCACCCAGCCTCATAAAGTGGGTACCCTTAATTGGGTAAATAACTGTCGGCGTGATTCTAGCCAAATGACCTCCTAACATAACCGTTAGTCTAGAAACAGCACTCCCTTACAATGCTCTGCTCCCTTAATCCACTTCATGGATCGTAGTGGTACAGATTTAATTTTTTAGAGTTTTTTATATTTATCTTAGTTAACATACCGAACTATACATTATTTATTGTGTGTTTTAATTCTCTTAAATAGGATTTCATATCATATCTTGCTAGTTCGACATATGATAATCTGTTAAGGCCTGCATGAAGGAGCATATTAACTGATATCGTTACCTCAATATGGTACCACCGTATTGCAGCCCTTTGATTAAAGACATCGTGTCTCCTATTGTCTCTGATCACCCTCCGAGACTGCTCAAGCTTAAATGACGTTGAATTGATAACCTATCAATTTCCCGATATGCTGAGATTGTGTGTAGTGATGTGTAACTGACTACCATTGCTCTCTACAGATGCATCTAACTTAACTTGTGAAATCTGGTGGTTTAAACTTATTTTCCCCTCTTCTATATCCTTCATTACCTCTGTGTAATTGTATGTTACTTTTGTCTGTTATGTTAGATTTTATATAATAAGCCTCTGTGTAATTATATGTTACTTTTGTCTGTTATGTTAAATTTTATATTATAAGCCTCTGTGTCTGGAACTGTGATTTATTGATCACTGTATCTCAGAGACGACTATTTATATGAAATTGAAAATATTAATAACGGTTCTTCTTATACTTTAGGCATGCTGTAAGGCTAAGTTTAAAAAAAAAAAAAAGATATTCCTAAGTGATTTATAAAAAATAAATTATCTTATAAAAAGTTTTTTATATTGGAAGGTTCCCTTCTTCTATTAGTAATTTTTGAGAAAAGTCCTTCCTTTTTATCCTTTCTTTCTTATATACTTTTCCATTAACCTTTTGTGTTCTTTAGCTATCATCAACATGCGTAACATTGTAAGTAGTCACATTTTGCATTAGATTTTTATCAATAGTTGTATATATCGTAAATAATTTGTTTCTAAAACCATCCTTAGGACTACATGTAAATAAATATGAGTACATACGATTGAGGGAGGGAGATAATATAAATCCTCCCGTAGCATATTCAGTTTAGCTCTGAAATATTATAATTTTGTATGTTTGATCTATAATTCGAAAATAAAAAGAAAAATAAGTGGAAAAATATAGTTCCACTCATCAAATATTATTGCTGACCAGCTTTCAGATTATAAGTCTAGTTATATTATCTTTTAGAATATTTAAGTATGAATAGAGTTATCTTTATCGTAGTCTACTTTTGTTAGCAAGTAGAAACATCCCACAAAATACTTCTTTTTAGGTACTAATCCTAGTTATGACAGCCAAATTAAATAATTTTCATTGGCTATAATTTTGCTATCAAAATATTTTCTTTCATAGACTTACTGAATGACTCCATTATCCTCCAATCTCCGCTTGACTCGCTCTAATCCTTACATCTATGGAGTTATTTTTTCTTTTTTTTTTTGTTGTATCTTAATTAAATTTATAAATTACTAAAACAAATATGTTTTTAATATAACTGGTGTACTATCATAACAATTTGTTTTCATATTCAAGAATATTGTGTGAAGGGAAATTACCATAGGATTATCTTTTATATAAAATAAAATTCTTACTCTCGACTCTTCATTGTTTCGTCCAAAAATGATTCGACAAGATGAAAATAACGACATTTTGACTTGAAAATCAGTGACGATTTTCATCACACTTAATATATCTTAGTTGAATTAACCTAGCATATTTTGTTGTCAAGTTTTAGAAATGAATATTATGCCTAGGAAATTTTTTTTTGAATCCGACCAATAGATATTTCTTCTTTGGAAGAATGCCTAGTACTACAAGGTAGCAACATGTAACCGGAAAGGAGAATAATGTGACTTCTTTGGACTTTAAACCATTTAAATAATAGATTTTTTAGAGAATGGAGTGACGGCGTTTCTTAACCTTAAAAAAATCTCCCTTTTACTCGAGATTTTGAATTGAGTTATAATATTTCCAAATTGAAAGTATGGTACATGGACTTTCATTAAATTATTTAGCTAAATTGATTTATTTAGTTTATTTATTTGGTTAGTCTCACTGTTGGTTAGTCACACTTTTCTTTTTTAAATTAAATATTTTTTATTTAATCATAATTCATTCCTTGAAATAAAAAATAAAACTAAACAGTAAACAAATTACCGAACCAAAGTGAATTTCTTTCCCTTTTAAAGCATTAGTTTTAGTAAAAAAAACAAAACATTATTAATCCTCGAAATCCTAGAATTTTTTTGCAAGTCTTTGTTATGTATTCTTAGACTTTCGTCGCTAAAACCGGTATTTTATAGTACGAGAAGTTAAAATGTTTCGTTTTATCGGGTCAGGCATTTTAACTTTGATTACTGTTTCCATTAAGAAATGCATTGGCAAGGCTTTAAAAATCACGTGTGTGGGAATATTCCACAATATTACCGGCACTTCGCTATACCCGAAGTCGTTATAAGCGCATCGCTAAATAAATATGCTTTCCTTAAACCGTTCCTTAAAAGTAACAGTTCATAATTTTGGAAGTAATTTTCTCCAATTTTTAAAACAATCTTATAGTGAATTTCGTATTTAAATTATATTCAACATGTGTTATCTATTAATGATATTATCATCCTAACGTGTTTATACATTAAATAAAGCTATCAGATGCCATTGCCTAAATTAATCGGATATCAGAGCTCACCTTATTCAGCGTGAGGTTTAGAGCTTGGCGAAACTTCGTCTATTATAAGCTAAGTTACTTAGTGGGACAATCGCTATGACTGTTTGCTAATTTTCGCCCAAGATAAATTTAAACCTCAGCTTAATTCCCTCTCTAGGTAAGATTATTTGCCCACAAATCATATGTACCAACCGCCATGTAGAAAATATTATCATACTGTTCGACTGGTAATAGACCTGCTACTTTTATTACTTCAATTTACTACTTAACTCAAGGTCTACCTCATATGTCTTCTTACCTCATTAGCAACCCCCTAATTTTATTTTATATATAATTTATAATTGAAAAATTGTAAAAGTATATAAAACCAGTAAATTTGCTGTTGACTATAAAATATTATGATACAAATATGTGGATAATCTATTTATTGATGGAACTCCAATAACAATTCGAGAATTGTTCAAAGGAGAAGATCTCGAGGCCATATTCTTTTCAGATGCCTAGGAAGGTTATCAAGTAATGAAGAAGAAGCCATGTTAGAATCAAGTGGGTTTGGGTGGTTGAGAAGTTAGGATTGCTATCTTGTTCTGGCAAAATCGGCAACATATGGAATATTCAGGTCCTGATGGATGACTTCGTTTCTGACAAAGTAAGAAGCACTAAGGATTTTTCAAATGGATTTCTGTAAGGATTGGATACGAGAAGAATGCAATGCTTAAGTGGAGCCCCAAAGCTTAACTCCGTATGTCCAGATATGCCTTATTAAAGGCATGTAGATCTGTGTTTTGTTACGGATAAGAGGTTTAGAATATTTGTCTAGTAAATGTTTGACCAGATGTAGTCCTAAGCAACGGATCTCTTCGACAGGAGTAAAGGGATATTATTAAATGATACTGTGAGACAGAAAGTTATAGGTTTACGACGAAGGTTTTTTTTTTTTTTTTTTTTATATCTGTATTGAAATTTACAACTGTATATTACATAATACATTAGTAAATATGATCTTAATCAAAATAGATTGTTACAGGCGTGTAGAGTAACTACCCATTGGTTGCACATTTTACATTAGCTGGTCTCGTGGCCATCTTCTTTTCAGGCGCCTCGGAGGATTGTCAGAAATGTAAGAGGATACAAGGTTAGAAACTAGGGGGTTTTAGTGGTTAGGGAGTTTCTAATGGAAGGAGTAATATCTGGTTCGGGATAGATCTGTTACAAGGGAACATTAAGGTCTTTATGTACGATTTTATTTGTGACAAAGTAAGGAGCATTGAAGATTTTACGAAGGTTTTTGGGTTGTAAGGATTGAATACGAGACGAATTCGAAGGTTTAGTGGAGCCCCAAAGCTCAACTCCATATGTCCAAATTGGCCTAATTACAGTCATGTAGATCAATTTTTTGTAGTGTTGAAAGTTTAGACTGTTTGTCTATCAAGTGCTGTAATAGTCGAAATCGACGTGCAGTTTCCTGTCTTTTCCGTCATGTGATTCCACGTAAATCGTTTGTCCAAATGTAGTCCAAGGTAGCGGATCTGTTCGACAGTGGTAAGAGTAACATTATTAAATGAAACTGTAGGGCAGTCGGTAGGTTTACGACGAAGGGTAAACGTAATTTGATGGGGTTTGTTGGAATTTATCTTAATCCTCCAATTACGATACCATTCTTCGAGGGCAGTGATATGAGATTGGAGAGTTTGGGATACAATTAATGGGTTATTATTAACTGCGAGCACACATGTGTCATCGGCATACGTGGTGAGGATAGTGTTAGGATTGGTTGGAATGTCAGCTGTATAGACGGTGTAGAGGATGGGACCAAGGATACTACCTTGAGGAACGACGAAGGGTAAATGGGGTTTGGTGGGATTTATTGAAATTTACTTTAATCCTCCAGTTTTGGCAACATTGTTCAAGTGAGATGATGTGGAATTATAGGGTTTGGAATACAATGGAGGGTTCATTATTCACTGAATATAGACATTTGTCATCAGTATAGTGGTGAGGACAGTGTTAGAATAAGTTGGGATGTCAGCTGTAAAAACTGAATAAAGGTTAGGACCTAGGTTACTACCCTCAGGTACACCAGAAGCCTGAACAATGAGGGATGAATAAGCACTGTGTGGTTTAATTGAAATAATCGGTCGGAGGATTAAGATCGGATAATGAGGATGCTCGCCAAAAAAAAAATAAAGATTTTATTTATATGAGGTATTTTAA
Source organism: Halyomorpha halys (assembly GCF_000696795.3). Classification (NCBI taxonomy): domain Eukaryota; kingdom Metazoa; phylum Arthropoda; class Insecta; order Hemiptera; family Pentatomidae; genus Halyomorpha; species Halyomorpha halys. Next base: position 2,140,775 of record NW_027109684.1, read on the forward strand.
GATTAGCTTAACTTGTTTTTCTGAGCTGCCTTTGTTTTAATTTATACATAAAAGTCAAGATATTTCCATATCATAAAGAATTTTTTTTTGTAATATGAGCCTTATTCACACATCTCTATTCTCTCGCAGGTTCAAGTAGGACACACAGACCATTTCTTAAACAATGGTCGCTTCCACAGCCTTTAAAATTTTAATTAAATTTAAATTAGACTCCCGCATCTCGTTCATTGTCTGGATCTTGTTGGAATTTAAAAACGGCGGCAAAGAGGTAGAAAAAAAACAGGTGATGAATAAGGGAATGTAATTACTAAATCATCCAATGAGGTTTCATCAATATCATTATGCGTCTACCTTCTTTTTTCCTTTCATTAAAGATTTATCATCATGAGTTAATAAAGGCATATTTTTCTTCTAATAATAAGGAAGTTGGTAGATAATGAACTTGTCCATTTATTATTATTATTTTATTGATTTATTATTATTATTACTTTTTTTTTGGTACTAATACACTTTGTCATTACATTTTAACAATGTAATCATTAGATTTGTCATCTTAATAAAACTTAATGTAATTGCCATCGTCGTAACTGATGTCGAAAAAAAAAATTAAATTGCTTTATTCTACTTTAAAGATTTGTCTTTTTAATTTATTTTGCTTTCTTGCTGCAGAGGGAGGTTTTGCTCCCATATAGAAATTAAAAAAAAATCTCAGAATTGAAATTTTATTTTTTTTCTACAGATATCGTTCCTTCCATAATAAACTTCTCAACCACCCAAATCCACTTGTTTCTAACCTGGCTTCTCCTTCATTACCTAATAATCCTCCTAGGCGTCTGAAAAGAAATGGCCTCGAGATCTTCTCCTCTAGAAATGTTATTGGAGTTCTATCAATGGATAGATTCTCCACATGTTTTTATCATATCACTATGTCACCTACAGCAAATTTACTTGTTGTATATATATGTATACAGTTGTAAATATCAATAAATAAATTATTAAAAAAAAAAAAAAAATTTTCTATGGGTAATATATTCCAAAGCCCGACTAATTGGTTGTAGAAATTATAGAATTTATCTTTTTTGAATATGTAAAAAGAATTTAGGCTATTCCATAAGATAATGCTTTGACGTAGGTGAAAGCTTAGGCGAAAATTGCTTCTATGAAAACTTCCAAGAGAAAATAAATTGAAATAAAACCGCCCTTCTCAACCAATCTCGTTGGAGTCCCCTATTTTCGTGTCTTTCTTCTCCTAAGTGATATCTGAGACTTAGCGAATCATTTTTTTTTGGCTCTAATTAAATAATTGCAAAATTGAATGAAATATAAAAGAAATAAAACTTCAATTCTTATTTTTGAAAACTTAATTTGAATTTTTTTTTATTAATTCCTTATATTTCTTTGCAGGTACATTGTATTGTATTACTGTATCATTGTATGTTTCAATTAAATATTATTAGATTAAGAGTATCCTGAACTAAGAATAATCTAAACAATTTAATACGAAGTTTACTAAGTTGACAAATAAGTTATTAAGTAATTTTTATTTTTTTTAGGGGAGGGAGGGGGCTTTTATTATACCATTGAATAATGGCTCGGGTTTGTTAGTGATTTCAGGAAATACCACATAGGTTGGAGATAGAGAGGTTTGCGATGAGAAGAAATCTTCTGAATTTGCATTGCCTATGAACTAACATTGCAAAGTTCGTAAGTGGTTTCATTCTACAAGCGTTTGGAAAAATCTCTTTGAAACTCTTGTTTCTCTTTAAAGTTTGTTATACATCTGATAATTTATGGCTTTCTATTTCGTTGAAATATGTAAATCTTTTTCGTTTAATAAGCATTTCTTTAAAGTTTAGTAAAGAAAATCACAAAGAGTAGTAATTTAACTTTTTTTATTCCTAACTATACTGAAAATAACAATATATTCAATCTAATAATAAAAAATTTACGCAAATATAGCTGTTTCAACCCTGTGTGTTTGGTAGCCCTCCGAGGTTCACTCAGCCGCATAAAGTGGGTACCATTAATTGGGGAAAAATTTGGCTGTTTAGTTTGATTGAGACCAAATCACATGCTTCCAATATCGTTAGTCTATTAACAGTGATTTCTACTGTTAAAAGTACTGAGCTTTTTATTTGAAAATATATATGCAGTATAAATACAAAAGTATCTAATTTATGGTCTTCCATATTTTACTTTAATATTTAAAGTGATTGATTTTTTGCATCTTAGATGATTTCTGTTTTCCATCAACGGATTAAATCCAAAAATTAATTTACCCCTTAATTGTAAATTAAACACAAGCCACATTTTTTAATATGTAAAAACTTAACAGGTCGATGAAACTTAATGTATTAATAGCTAAAATGTTTGAAGCAATTTCATAATAAATATTAATTCTTTTAAAATTATACTAAAACTGGACCAAAAAAAAACAAAAAAACCTCTGATTTATTTTTATTTATTTTTTCAAAATAAATTCATTAACTACTGATCTTTCAGTACGTCCCTTACAACATTTTTATGAAATGTTGCTTTTTAAAAAGCTATATCTCGAAAACTATTGAACGTAAATAGCTCTTTCAGGGCTAATATTTCTGCAAATTTACTCTTCTTTAAATAATATTCTCTTAGATTTTTTAATGTTTTGGTAGTTTTGAAGATATAGTGCTCCGAATGAAAAATTAGTGTTTTTTAAAGGTTTTTAAACAGCTGCCATTTTTTATTCCCCCTACCTATACTTGGCAGACTCATCAATTTTGACTAGTAATTATACCTAGTTTTCATTAAAGTAATCAAAAATTGGGGTTAGATAACTGCCTTTTTTTTTATTTCCAGCTCTTGTACTAAATGGATGAGTTGAAATTATTTCCACTGGTTATTTACCACTTCTAAGGCGGTTTTGTATTGAGCTATCCAAAATCAGCAGCGGTGGTTAGGACTACTATTTTCTTAATGGTGAGGTTTGCTGCCCCTTGTTGCCTTTATCCGAGATATCGATAGGTCGGTGGTGTTGGAGATTCCAGGACCCTGCTTGTTTTTCAAAATTGGAAGACAGCAACACATCACCGAAGCCGTTTGAGGAGTAGTGCGTTGTCGTGCAGAGTGAGTCACGAGGGTTTTAATATAAAAAGATTGTGTTAACATAATGATATCATACAAAAACAAGTGTTAGATAACGGATAATAAACTTTACAACCTTCATACTTATTTGTTCTCAATTATTTGAAGAAATGTTTCACATTCTATACTAGATAATAATAATAGATACAAACGAAGAATAATGTAATTTTTCATATATTCCATTTTCAATTTCATGCTCTTTTTAAATAATGCTCGATAATGCTATCTTAAAGTCTCCTCTTCCCGTTTTAAGCTAATTTTCATAAGTGATATAGGACCTTCACTCCCCGGGGATCTTAATGCTCTAACTGTGCTGTCTCATGCACAGGTTGCGGACACCATCACTGCGAACTCAAGCGGATTTGAATTAGAGTGAATCCCGCCAAGACAGACGTTATCGTGATGTCATACCAAAAAGGTAAGAAACCACTGCCTACTCACTTCAGGATTGAAAAAGGCGACCAACGGATCTTCACCTCCCTGCTCTATCTGGGAGTCACACTCGATCGCCATCTCACATTTTCTAACCATGTTCGTGAGAGACTGAAGCTTGCCCGTCAGAAGAGCTGACTGTATCATCTGCTAAAATCTCCGCAGCTCTCGCTCAGACTCAAGCTCCAGATATACGAAGCTGTCATTAGACCGACGCTGCTCTACGGTGCGCCCCTGCTCAAACACATGTAGAGAACCACTCTCAACAGACTGCAGAGCTTCCAGAACTCTGTCCTTCGGAAGGTAGTAAGAGGAACAGCGTTACATAGGGCCAGAAACATTGTCATCCACGATGAGCTCCAGCTGCCCTCTGTGCCGGAGTACATCGGCCGGAGACACATAAAATATTTTGATATATTAATCACTGTTCCGGGAAATCAAAATATTTGTCAAATTATCAATCAAACCGAAGAGATAAAGTATGATATGAATCTTTGATAGTATGAAATTATAAAAACGAATAGAGGGAGATTAAAATATTTAATATTTGAAGTGCCAAAGGCTATTGAGAAAATTGCAGTTGTTACGAAATCGCTGATCAGGAAGTATGGATTACGGGTACCCAGACTATTTTACCCTGAGGGGAAGGTTCTAGATTCCTTTCGTGGGTCCACCACGAAATAAATTAATCACCCATTATTATATAAAATTCCTGCAATCCTTTTCATAGTTATTAAAAAAATCTACAAATAAAGAACTTTTTCTCTGTCTTAGTATTGTTAAATTACTATAAGTTGCTATTACATTTGGATAGGATAACAATGGACTACAAGAACCATCCAACTTCTGTTCTCAAGTGTAACTTTGCCTGAGAAAGTTTTCAGAAAGGGGCACTAACCTCGCTTACTTATTCTGACCAATGGTTGGTTAGTTATCTTGTTCGTTATACAGTTTTTCAAACTAACTTCTATGAAATTTTTTTATTAACTAGTACTTAAAAACTTAGAGCTTTACATTAGTTAATTAGTTAAAATTGAAGTTTGGCGGTGTGTAATGCAGGATCACATTCCTTCTTCAAATTCTTATGTTAAGGACTATATGTAAATTATTATAATGAAACATTGTCATACCTATAATATTATTTATTAATTATGTGAATTTACAAGTACATCGCGTGGAACATAGAAATAACGTGTGTTTTTTAAAGGTTAGGTTGTTTTTACAAGAGCTCCAATATTTTATTTTGAGCTATCTTCTTTTTTTTTTTTTACTAACATTCAAGGGGCTTCCTGTAACTTACCTATTTCTTATTTTAACCATTGCTATTTTGTTTTGATTAAAAACAAAAATAGATTGATTGTTTATCTTAAGAATAGTATCCTTAACTTTTTTTAGACATCCTATCAAAATTTAGATAAGGGTTGTATAAAAAGACAGATAACTTATAATAATTATCTGCTCAGTTACCCAGAGTTCTAGAGAATCTTAAAAAAATAAATTGAAGAAACTAGTTTATTCCCCTCAACCTAAAATCGATTTTATGGGGTATTTTGGAATGAAAAGTATTAATATTTTTAAAAAAATTAAAATACCACGTATTTTTAAATTATGTTTTAGTATTTTATTTACTAGTTTTTGGTGTTAAACCAACTCTAACCAGAATGTGAAGGTCGAGTTTTCATTCCGCGGGACCGCCACAAAATAGATGTCAATCCTATCTAACCCCCAGATCTGAATCCAAACGTTACCACTGCATACACATATGAGGTTACAACTCTCCCAGCAATAATGGCCTCACCCAATGGTAAACCAACCTAAAATTTACTTTTTGTAGGAAAGCTTTAAAAGGACAAAAAAAAAAAGATGCTGGCTCAGAATATAAACATTTATTTGGCAAAGCCATAAAAGTAAAATCAAAATAAAACATTTGATTAAAGGACGAGTTGACTGGGACAAATTTCGTAATGATTTGGAAAACAAACTGGACTTAAAAACTCCACTTAAAACTAAACATGACATTGACGAAGCAATAAAAAACTTCACAGACTCTATAAGAATTTCCATACACGGCAACACGACGACCAGTAAAATTATTAATACTATGCGTACTAACTTGCCACAGCACATTCGCAACTTATTAAAGGAAAACCGCAGAGCAAGAGCGAAGTGGCACAGGACTAGATACCCCACAGATAAAACATATTATACTACATTAACAACTCAAAACAGAACTTGAAAAATTGAAAATACAAAATTTAACTAACTTAACTCAAAACCTCATGACTACTGACAAATCCTTATGGACGGCCACTAAGAAGCTCCTTAACTTCAAAAATTTTAATCACCCTCTTCTTACTGAATCACAAACATGGACTAAATCGGACGATGAAAAAAATCAGGTATTCGGTCAGCACCTTTCAAAAATATTTGACCCACACCATGACATTCTGAATCCAACCCACATCGAATATATTGAAGAAGAATTAAATATTCTACTCCAAATGACCCTTCCTCCTAAACCATTTCAACCTTCAGAAATATCCAACATCATTCAGAATTTACCTACCCGCAAAGCTCCCGGTTATGACCTAATTACATCCCATATTCTAAAAAATCTTCCTCGAAAAACCGTTCTATTCCTCACCTACATCTACAATGCTGTACTCAGATCCACTTACTTTCCTGACCCATGGAAATTATCCATAATCAAAATGATTCCCAAACCTCAAAAGCCGCCTGAATACCCATCCTCCTACCGTCCTATCGCTTTGTTACCTATCATGAGCAAAATCCTTGAGAAACCCATCTTAAGACGCCTTTACCCTATCCTTGATTCCAACCACATAATCCCAGATCACCAGTTTGGTTTCCGAACATCACACTCCACTATCCAGCAGTGACATTGTGTGGTTGATGTTGTCTTGTCTTCATTGGGGCGCGGAATGTACTGCTCGGGAGTCTTTCTTGATGTAGAACATGCTTTTGATGGAGTCTGGCACCCAGGACTGCTATACAAGATCCGTAAATTCCTACCCCCTACATACTTCCTCATTATCCGTTCTTATCTCTCCGACAGATTATTTCAAGTAAATTACAACGGCGCTTATTCATCCCTATTCCGTCAGTCTGCTGGTGTACCTCAGGGTAGTATCCTTGGTCCTATCCTTTATACAGTTTTCACAGCTGACATTCCAACCCATCCTAACACAATCCTCACTACGTATGCCGATGACACATGTCTATTGTCAGTGAACAATGATCCTTACATTGTATCCAAAACCCTCCAATCCCACATCACCACCCTTGAAGAATGGTGCCAAGGTATTTTCAATTCCACTTATTTAAATCTTGCTGGGCCCGCGTTTACACGGTGCTCTAATAATGTCAATTTACACAGATAGGGTCTGATGACGATATCTGACCAACTACTCACAGACAACTCATTAGCAGCAAATCATTCAAACCAATGGCCAAAAAACGCAGAAAAGGTCTCTGGTTCATTCAAGGTCACTGTGACGTTGATTAAGACTCGAAATTTCCGTACTAAAACAACATACTGAACGCAGATAGGACTGGTTCGAAACTATAATGACCACTAATTAGCACCAACTTATTTTAAATGAAGATGGTCGGCCTGTTGCCTTAGCAACTGTTTCTTTTGCACTTAATTCTAACAAAAATATAAATAGATATCTTTCTTTTCAATAAGCTAATTCGAATGAAAACAATACGAATAAAAACAAATGTAATTAAATTAAACACTACTACTAATTGCAAAATATTTATATTTTAATTATTATACATTGCGTTAATACCCAAGATGGATCTGTATTCAGAAGTACTATTTTATGACCAATGGTTGTGCAAGGAGGTGATTTGATCAGGGGCTCAATAAGGTAGTCCACTCCTATCAGAGCATTGTAAAATGTCGGAAGTAGTAATAAGTTAAATTATATAATTAAATATTACATAATCGTTAGTCATATCATATGTATTTTTTTTATTACTCTAAAATTTTATATCCTGCAGGACTAATATCACCAGCTAACTTTTATCGTACTCTTCTGCACTGGAGTTAGTTAAAAAAAACTAATCTGCTTTGTTGAGTCTTTAAATAAAAAGCACTTAGCAAAGCCAGGAGATTGCGGGAACAGTTGCCTCCTTTATTACTGGCGTAAGGTTAATTGCAACTGAATGCCAGTTGGCTTTATTTTTATTGCCCCAGGTTTAAATTGTATTCCGGGGGCTTCTGTTATTACTTCTTCTTTTGTGAGTTAAATTTTAATCTTGATTTTTATCTCTATAATAGTTAGTGATATGAAATACAGTTCCGAAGTTTTCTTTTCAAAGGGGTGGTAGAATAATAGGTTATTCTTGATTAATCTCAGGTAGCTATATTAATAAATTATTTTAAAAAATAAGAATTATATACTGAAAATAAGACTAGGCATATGGAACCAACATATAATATTATTATTTTACATTAAATAATTAGAATTATTCTAAACTTTTTTTTCTAATAAATGATGATTTATGTTATGTGTATTTAATTTTTAAATAAAAAGACTTATCTATTGAATTTTTCATTAAACACCTTTATTGATTTTAACGTTTCGGGGTAATTTTACCCTTCTTCAGGGTATCTGATTCCATTTTATAAACTGTATCCGTTAAATAATTAAAATTTTATCGACAACGACAATAATTTATAAAATCCAACTTATAATTTATCATTGAATTTTTGTATTTTGTTAATGATTACCACCAACAAAAAAAATTGTACGTACACATATATATACAGGGTGTTTCACTATTCATGTTCACCCACTCAACAACAATTGAGAAAATACACTGAACTACACTTTTAGAAAATCAATCTCCACTGGATCATTACAGTGACATGTGTTCTATCTTAAGAGAGCACTGCTAATTTTCTAAAATCCAACTCTTCCACGACCAACCTAAACATGACAGTTACAAATGGGATAGAATATATTTTTTTTGTCGATTCTTAGAACATACGAAATATTAAGATGTATTTATATGTTTTGATAGGAAGTATTCTGAAGACGTAAAGGCAAACAACTTTCTACGAAGTTTTAGTTTGCGGTCGAACAGCGTAAATAATTGAACAAAATCGTTTCAGATTTCAATTTTCCATAAGAATTTATCATTACCATTTTCTAAGAAAATAAATAAAAAACTCCAAATTATTTCATGATCCATCTTTTACTACCTAAAAATAGTATCATTAGGTTTAATGTATGTAATAAGAAATCAGATCTATTGATTTTTTGTTTTTTTACTTTCTCTTTATTTTGTTTTGTTGCTGAGATAAAGAAAGTATGGTTGCCAGTTAGTTCAATATTATTTTTCCTTTTTTCTATCTACGGTAGGAAGGGAAGCTGTGGATTCATGTAGGAAGTGAATAAATTCTTAAAATTTAAATATCCACTAGTATTGCAGGTTGTTCATCAAGGAGTAAATCTGATTACGTGGCTGCCTGTAGTCAAACCTTTGTTGGGGCAGAACTCCAGTTACCTATCCTTAATTCAATTTTCCTAATTTTTTTTAGAGAATGTTAGTAACTGGATGTGCTCTCAGAAACTGTGGTGAAATTTCATCAATTACTTTAGCTAGCACATGCGCAAATCCCTTTTTTCTAAGCATACATGAGTGAATCTCCCGACACTATCTCTTTGAATTTTCAAATTCCATTTAATTAAATGTTGCTGACTCTGTGTTTTTTAAAACAAAATCATTTCCTTGCTATGTTCAATAGCAAGTAATCACCTCATTTTATCCATAGAAATTTTCAATTTCTCGTTATCAATCAAGCAGTAAATTTATGAACAAAAGTATGGGAATTTTTACATTTTTCTTAAGAAAGGGTTAATTTTTAGAAAAATAATTGTTTTTCTTTCCTCTCAAGTCCAAGAATATTATACTAGCACTGAAGCAAACCAAACCCAAAAACTAAAACAACAAATGTGATAAATCACATAATATACTAAAATTATTCCAAGCCTTCTCTCCCTCAATAACCTTGGATCTCCTATTACGTGGGGGTGGCGGAGGTTGTTTCTATAGGCCTGGTTTCAGTAGAATATCACATTCCATTTTCATACATCTAATATCTTTGTCGATTGTTAAAATAATAACTTCATTGAGAAAGAACCCAATATAATGAGATGACCCAGATATCTCAGTAAACTTCGTTCATTATATATGAAAAGATAAAATAGTAACATATTCCATAAAAATACTCAATATTTTGTTGTTTGGTGACAAAATGTGTAGCATGAACGAAAACATTACAAGTTATTCTTAATAAAGGTACAAGGTAACTGATTGTAAATGAAAAAACAAAATCTGTGGGAAAACGTAAAGGAGGGATCTGCCAGGCTAAAGGCAGTTATGAACTTACAAGATTAAGACTGATTAGGAATTTAAGCATTGGCATAGAAGTGTAAATTGGTTATAGTACAAGAGCCCAAGAGGAGAAAAAAAAGGCAGTTATCTCACCCCAATTTTTGATTACTTTAACAAAAACTATGTATAATTACTAGTCGAAATTGATGAGTCTGCCTAAGTATAGGTAGGGGGAATTCATTTCATTCGGAGCTCTATATCTTAAAAAGTAGGAACAACAAAAGAAAACCTGAGAGAACGTCATTTAAAGAATAGTAAATTTTCTAAAATATGAGGCCTAATAGAGTTATATACGTTTAATAATTTTGAGATATAGCTCTTTTAAAAGCAACGTTTCATAAAAATGTTGTTGGGACGTACAGAAAGATCAGTAATTAATGAATTTATGTTGAAAAATTTATATCTCAAAAACCATTTGACGTACACATGTGTTTAGCACTCAAATTAAAGCTAGTTTAATGGGGTACAAAGTAGTTTATGATGTTTTTCTTCGTAGGAGTAATAGTTTAGATGAAATTTGCTAAAATAAATTGACTTATAGTAGTTCGGACAAATTTTCATTTGCCAAATTTATATTCATATGTGAATATCATAAAAACTACTATTCCTACGAAGATAAGTGTCATAAACTACTTTATAGAAAGTTCAATTTTCTTTATTTTGAGTGTTGGCAGACATATGTGCGTCTTATAGATCTAGAGACATATTTTTTTTTTAAAAATCCAACATTTTATACGAACAACTA
>NW_027109684.1:2156169-2156680 GCF_000696795.3 Halyomorpha halys
GCACCCCCGTTCCGTACTATGACCAACCAACTATCGTTTTGTCAATCTTTCGATTGACTCGTTACCCCACACTCACCGTAAATTGGGGCCTCAACGTTTGCCTTCTCTTCTGCCGTGTTTTGGATATCTATCGGTAGAGGAATCATTAGATCATGGGTGATATCGGAATAGGTTGGCACATGAGCTATCTCAACAAGCTTCAAAAATGGAGAAACCCATACACTCCCATTGTCTCGCGCACATTGGTCCTTCTCATAAGCCCCATTGATCCGCCTTTATCATAATCGTTGCTCTTGTGTAGGCATATTACGGTAAAGAACTTATATCATCTCACCGTTACTCCCAGAGGAAGGGAGTTTGAAAAATTTCATTTTTGGTGGGCGGTATGTTAAAGCCCAAAAGTACATTTTTCTTTTCGTTAATTTAATTTTATTACTTCCAATTGGTTTTTTATTTTATTGTTAATTATAAGTTAATTGGCTTTTTTAATAACAATTAAGTTTTATTTTGT